>NW_022589704.1:83754018-83835103 GCF_004348235.1 Phoca vitulina
GAAGGAAGGAAGGAAGGAAGGAAGGAAGGAAGGAAGGAAGGAAGGAAAAAAGGAACCTAATGTTATTATCATTTGTTGTTCCCCTGAATCAGCTAACAAGAGTTCCTCCTAGTGCTTGGATGAGGTCTCTTTCCTCATTGGACAGATCTACCCAATCTATGACAAGGTTTCCTGCTCACTGCTAACTTTTCCTTAGGTCAAGAGACCCATGCTCTAGTTGTAAACTTACAAACTAATCTGGTGAGCCTAAGAAATTCATGTAACTTCTTTGTGACCCTTATTTCCAGTCTGTGAAGGAGGAGATTAATTTATTCAACAAATATTCAGTGAGAACCAACAATGTCCCAGGCACAATTACATGTGTTAAATAGTGCACTCTATACCCAATGCTTCCAGTCTCCTGGAACTTACATCCTAGTAAGGAGAGCAGATCCAGAAAATTGCAAAGGAAGAAAGTCAATAAACAAAGCCTCAAAAAGTAATATATAAAAAATAACACAGGGAAATGTGAGAGAATAAGCAGCAAGGAGATGAATTCTAGGCTCTTACTCTATCAAGGCAAGAGATGACAGTGGCTCTTGGAAGAGTACTGGACATATTCAGGATAGCAAAAAATAAGATTTACTGATGGATTAGATCTAGGGCGGTAAAGGCAACAGGAATTGAGGATGAGTCCTAGTTTTTCCTTTCAACATCTGCACAGATGAGGTTGGCATTTACTGAGCTGAAAAAAAATGGTGAAGATCAAGTTTGAGGGGTTGGTAAATCAAGAGTTCTGTGAGTTGGTTGTTAGATACTGCCCTACATGATCTCTGAGGTTAATTCCACTTATGACATTCTGTGACTCTAGGTTATGATCAGATAGACCATTTTGAGAGATGAAAGATGGTGAAAAATAAGTTATACCCATGTCAATGAGTGAAGGGAATAGGATAGAAACGGCAGCCAAGAGAATCTAAGACATGTAAAAGATGTGTGTGAATCCGTTGGTAAAATCATGAACTTGGGTGCCTAATTCACCGAGTATTTAGATCAAAAAAAGGCAAAGAAGAAGATTGTTAATCTAGAACCAACGTCATTGGAGACCTAGTGCATTGCCTTGGAGATCCATGCATGATATATAGAAGATGGCTCATGCATCTGGAAGACAGGAGAACAAAGCAAAGATGGCAGAGACCTTTCTCAGCCGCTAATTTGTACAAGAGACCTTGTTACCCCTTTATTCTCTTGTTTAAGGTTCTATTTATTTAAGTCATCTCTATACCCAACCACCCAACGTGGGGCTCAAACTCATGACCCCAAGATCAAGAGTCGCATGCCCTTCTGACTGAGCCAGCCATGTGCCCCGCCTCTTTTTCTTAAAGAATAAATGGCTTGGAAGACTAGAGACTATAGGAATATGCCTGGGTGGGTTTAGTGTGAAACCTGCCATTGTATTTTGTGAGGGCTGGACTTATCACTTCAGAAGTGTGAAAACAGGTGTGAAAAACATGCCCCCTCCCCGCCACCACTTCTTCTAATAAACGCATTATTTTTTTTACAACCCTTTAATAGGACAAAATGATTCTAAATATCCCAGAGTCCCTATTCCCCATGCCTATGCTTCACCTTCTCCAACAGAATTGTCTAAAACTCCTGGGATCCGAAATGTGGCATCATGATACATTCAGGAAGATACAGGGTTAATTGCTCTGGAACGCCCTTTCATTTCACTTACCTCAAGTTGCTATACTTAAAAATACTGATTTGCAGCATCTGTTTCATAAGAAGATGCTCCTGAAATGTTGTGAGGAGGCATGAGGAGTATTTCTGCCCCCTTAAAAGAAACCAGGTTGCTGAAGCCACCACCAGGGGCACAGGACAGATGACAAACTCTTACTGCTTCCATTTACAACTGGAACCAGATACAACCAAGGATCATGGGAGATGTTGCAAGTGAAAGCATTTTGTAAATGGCAGTATAATGTGCAAATAGAAGATGTGACTTTTGTGCTGTTGTTCAAACATGAAGAAATGGATGTTGGCCGTCAGTGGGTGGAATTCCTCAAGGCTGGATCATAAATGTGCTTTCACAACCAAAGCTAGTTTTAAACAATCTAAGCAATTGCCATTGCTGAGAAGAATGGTGGCTTGACATGTACAGCACCAATCTGACCATAATGGTTTCACTTCAGCACCAGATACTTGGCATTTAATAGCACTGAAAAAGGTAAAGGGCGGTTTTTTCACACCTTTTTATATTTGGTAAGTGATAGGTTCCACCCAGCTAGAGTTCCAATTTATTTTAAATAATAGATTTTACCAAAAACCTCACCTAAACCCCTACCATCCTATATTTCTATTTAATTTTAACCTCTTCTTTAAAGTACAGAGGCCGATATACCCACCAAAATTATCCCCTGGCATACTTACCTCGGCAAATACATTTTATCTCATGAATTTGTTTTATACCCTTCTTTCTTACCCACAGAAAATGCTGGCTCCACTATTTTTTCCCCTCTCCTCCTAATACCAGCCATTCTTTCACACTACTCTAAGTATATGCACGTACAGGTCTCCATTGGAACAGAAAATACATTATTTAGTACTTTAATCTTTCCATCCTCTCCTCAATCATATTTAAAAACACTTTCTTCTTTTCTTGCTGTGGCAGTAAGATGAGACTATAAAAAAGACATACACCACGCACCACATATTTGTAAAGCAAAAACAATATTTAGTGTACTTGGCTTTGTTTTAACTAATGTGCTGAACATTTCTAAATGCATGTCCTCCTTTATGATTTGCCAATGACACATGAATTTTTTTAACATGAGGATTTACAAGATGAGGACCCAATCTCCATAAAGCCTTCAGCACTGTAATTCTCTCATGCAGGAAGCCATTGGGATGATGTTCCAATCACTGACTGCCAATGTGTTGGGGTACCTTGTTTATATACAACAATTCAAGTGCATTTTCAAGTCTCAGTTTACAAATATGACCAGATACACTGTCCTAAGGCCAATGCACACCATCCTGCCTCCACATCTGCATGACGAATTCAACAGCCTAAAAGCGTTGATGCTAACTTTCCCTTGCTTATTTACCATTTCCCTTATCCTGGACAAAAAGACATCTTGTGCATGACTGTATTCTTCTTCTACTATTAGAAGTTGCTTGGAGAAGCTATAGCTATTGGGAGGAAATAAGCAATTCACTCCCACTTCAAGCACATGCAAGTTGTTGCCATCTTTTCCAACTCATGGCTTCTGGAAGTCAAGTCTATATTGAGCTTAAAAAACAGACAGACAGACAAACAAAGACAAAAGCCAGAAAGCAGTGGTCAAGACATTCGGATCAATAAGGCTTCCTAAATTCACTGCCCTTCAGATCAGAGTTAAGAAATTCCACTCAAAGGACATTCAAGTCATTAAATCCAAAATGTGTCCAAAATAAAAGGACAAAAATGAAATCAAAACACAAAAACTCCACGGCTTTATTTAAGAAGTGCTATTTAAGCTATAAAAGATTTCCTGTTGCTCTTGTTTTAAATAATTTTATAGTATTCTTTTGTTCTTGGGTTACTCTATATCCAAATAATCACATATGTAAATGACTCAGTGCAACCGGGGATGCCACTGACAATGTAAACATTATTGTTTATCCAGAAGCATTATATGCTCATGCAAAAATGGTATTAAAAGCTTGTGGTCAGATCAAAAAACCACAACTGTAATTGTTTATTTATATAGCTCACCATTATTCTGTAGCGTAAGTTTACATTTTTAAAAATCTCTAAACATTGCTGAGTTGGTCTCAGAAGAGTGAAAAATGCAACGCTTGCCTAAATGATTAAAGACAAACAACTTAGGTCGATGCATGCAGCAAGATGCTTTAATATGGAAATTATTTACTTTGCCCTGGCTTATAGTTTTCATTTTGATGCTGCCCTTGAAACTCCATGATAACAGGGCCATTCAGTGGAATTTCTGCATTTTTCTCTGTAGTTCAGGGCAGCTGGTTTCTTTCCTCTCAAAGCAGAAAGCTAAAGTATATTTATCACTCTAACAGTGACTCAAAACAAACAGGAAGTCTTCATCAGCCGGCTCCTGGGCATAGCTGATATTAGGTACTGGCAGAAAGGAAACAGAGACCTCATTCTGTGGAAGTCCGACAGAATGTACATGCAGATGCGGGCGATAACAAAGTTAGGGATGCTCCAAATGACCACCGTGTTCTCCCAAGATTAAGTGCTCTCGCAAGGCTCGCCAGTTTTCAGAGTCTGCGAAAATTCCTCAGGAGTTTTCCTTTCCATTTCAGTTTGAAAGGGTAGTTTGAACTGGATACCAGGAGCCTTGTGAACCTATGCGCCAAAGAAAACCTGGGAGGGAGCTATTCTGGGAGATTTGGCTTTGATCTGGTTGCTAGGAAAAAGCCCTGCTTTTGTCTGCAAGTATTCTGAATGGCTCCTTCAGTCAGAATGAGGCCTGCAGGTCACTGTCTGAATTAAGTGAAGAGGATTTTTTTTTAATGCTAAAAATGAAGTTGTCGCTGTGTGCCATAATAAAGCAGGAAAAAGGGGACGGTGCCGCTGAGCAATGGCAACAGCTCCTTGCTACAACTTAAACTCCAAGGTAGACTGTGAAAATCACCGAAGCGTGCTTGCAGATCAAATGCATGCAAATATTCCTCAGTGGCGCATATGTTCCTAGAGACCTTCGCCTTCACCTTCTTTTTCAAATAAAATCTGTTTCGGATTCAAAGCCCACTTTGTTTTGATTAATGTAAATGTTCGCTATCAAACAATTTTTTCACCTTCTAAATAAATAGGAAGGTCAAACATTCACACCTAACTTTTTGCAGCTAAACCAAACTCAAAAGGGGTGAGACTGCCAACTACTGACACTGAATCAAAAAATGATTAGGCAATACACTTTGGGGGGTCTTTTAAGAATTTTTTTTTTATTTGTTGACTAATCTCCTTGTTTATGATAATGCTCATACCTTTGTAGAAGGACTTTACAGGCATTATCTAATCTTCTCAGATCCTGGTGAGGTAGAAAGGGAGCAAATCTTATCTCCATTCTCCAGATGAGGACACAGAGACGCAGGGAGGTTGAGTAACAAGCTCCCATTTTAAGTGGCACGTCCTGTCCAGATGCAAAAATGACAGTAAGTCTTGGGCTTTGCTTTTCCCGGAATGGGGCTGGATTGTCACCCAGTCATTCACATGTCCAGCAGTCCCTGTCAGACCAGCATTTCTACAGTGACTGTACTGAATCTCCATATAACCTGTTGGAAAAATACGCAGCCACCTGGCCCAAGTGAGGATCAAACCCTTGACCTTAGTTCCTACGGCATCTGGTGCCAATGAACTGAACCACACACTGAAAGCAACAGTAACCCAAAGCAGAATGGAGCCAATCCAAAAAGTTCCATTGCTCCCTTCTACATAATTCTGGAAGAGGAAAGAAGGCATTATATTTCATTAACTTGCCTAGTTTTGCTCTCTCCCAAGTTTGAAGCATATTTTGCATTCTAAGCAAACCCTAACATATGCAATATAAATGCAAAAAATAAGAGAGCTAAGAGGTAAACTACATGAATAAAGATTTAACCACAGTTAGAAAAAATTGAACGAGGGAAAAGTGTACCAAGGCTGGGACCTTCAGGACCACAGCATCTATATGGGTATGAAGCATCTCCTCACTTGTATTAGCTACAGGTCTAGCCGGTAGAGTTAAGGAAAAGTTAAAAATGAGAGCGATCCTTTTCCAAATAATGTCAGATATCCCCTCTCCCGCGCTCTCACTCTTTTTAGCTTTATTGAGATATAACGGATATCTAGCTCTTTTAAAGGAAGTAGCCACCCTGATCGCTCAGGCAAGGTTCTAGGGAAAATATATGCAAAACAACTGGAACGTTAATCAGATGCAACCCCACCACCAGGTGAGGGGAGGTTATCTCCCGAAAACAGGCTGGGGAAGGCTCTATGCTATCAGAGCACCTTCTAGAGGTTTCAGACACCGGAAGGAAGCCTCGCCTATCTTTTGGAATGCAAAATTCTCTGCAGAACACCAAGCAAAAAAGCTCAGGAAGCTCAAAACAGACATCCCTGCCAAAAAAACAGAAGTGTTTTCAGGGCAGCATAATTTCTCCTGGTCTACCTATTTACTAAGTTACTCAAATTTCTTCTCAAACTGCAGATACAGTTGTAGGTCAGTGGGTTGTGTGTCGATGAGCACTACAAAAATGTCCTGAATCTATCTCAGAAAGCCACAAAGCAAGCTCAGTTTTGGTATCAAATGGACGGATCCTGAACCCCCCCACCCCCACCCCCGCCATTCAGAACTACCAAGTGCTCTGCGCCCAACTCCGAATGTGGAGAGGGACTGAACTACCTTCCCAGACCCACAAAGTGGCAACAGGCTAGCAGTACGGATTAGCCAGACCTCACGCTGGTTCTTCAAGCTTTGTGGAAGACCAACCCCCAAGACCCCCAACGGAATGGGACCCAAACCCTGGGGTTTGCACTACCCTTACTTCTTCACCACTGCCTTGCACAAACATTCCAGCAACCCAGGAGAACTTGACATTCATTTCTCACAGTGTCATCATGGCTAGAGCTAAGCAAAAGCCAAAAATGAATTAGGTAAATATAGGAGGTTCTGGCACAAATTCAGCAGGTAAATTTATTTGCAAATTACTCTTTTGAAGCTTCTCATTTAAGATTCTCTTTAGAGACATAGTAGAGAATTTTATCATTCTTAAAGTAAAGCAAAGCAGTATTTGATTTCAATATTTGGTGCATAGCCAATCATACAAAAAATACTTAATAAAAGAATCCTTTTTGAAGTTATTATGCATTTATTACAGGATTATCGATTTCAGTAATGAGAATTTTATTGTTAGTATTGGGTTGACATGAGACTATTTTTTTCCTGGAGATCTCTCTATCATTTAATTGAGTCACCTTATTCCTTCTGCCCCAATACACAACTGTTCCTGTTATTCTTTGAATTAATTTGTATAAAAGCCTTCTGCAAAAGCCATCTTTCTGGATCCACAACCTCCTCTCTGAGCATTTGTTAACACATTACATTATACTAAAGTGAATCCACCCACAAGAAATTAGACAATCTATCCTGGTTTTAATATTTTTTGAAGGTTTACAAAGTGCTAATCACTAAAGCAGTGATTCCCAGCCCTGGTTTTCTGAGAGCCTGGGGTATCTCCAATTACCTCATAGATCTTAAAAAAACAAAATTCAAAAAAACTTTTCAGAATAAAATTCATTATAATTTTATTGAATTTGAAATATAAATATCTGCCATTGCAGATAGGAAGTGTGTGTCACAGTAGGATTTGGTGGGCTGGAGCCTTGTTAAAAAAAAAAAACAAAAAACAAAAAACAAGCAACAATAACCCATTGAAAGTCCTCAAAGCTCAAAATTATTATGCTTCCCCCCAAAAAAAGAAATACTATTCTTATTCCTAGGAACAGAAATTCCATCACACACCTTCTTACAGGCACAAAAAGGAACTGGGACAAAAACCCATTCCAGGACATTTGCTCAAAAAGAATACAAATAAGGTGTGTCACACATTTTCATGAATAAAATAAACATGATAATATCTAATAATACCATTGCACTATTATATGTGCCTAAATTACAGTTGTACTAAGAAATGAGAAAATCCCTGGAATAGGACCAGGATTGCTTTTTAATTGTCCATTAGAAAAAGCAAAGAATAAAATCGCCTGCAATGATTTCCTTTTGAGATCATTCACCTTATTTTTTTAAAATACAAAATCAAAAACATATTGAGACGCATGGTGAGGCTGAGCAATAAAACCGAAGCAAACCGTCTCCTCGGCTCAGCTCAGATTCAGCAGCTACAGCAAGCCCACAGTGCCAACTTGAGACTGGCAAGGTAACTAGCATTGCACAAAACAAATTCTTAATTTTTCAGTTCCAAGCTGAGTGCACGGAGAACATCTCTCTCTCCTCACCTTTTCTTTCTTTTCTTTTTTTTTTTCCCCTGAATCGAGATCTTTCTATTTAAGGATGTTCTTCCATTTATGTGAGATGCCCCCTAAGCCAATGAAAAAGAAGTGACGATCCCTCTCCCAGGGCCATATTCCATGAATGAATGTCTTGTAGGACACACGGCTAATAATAAACGCCACCAACTGTGCCAACACAAGTGTGAGAAATGCACAGGGAGGCCAAAGCTGGCCAAAGGACTCCTCCCATACCTGCAGCGGCTGACTCCTTCCAAGAAAGCTGTTGAGTCTGCTTGCTTATGTACTCGCTTATTTGCCAGGAAGGTATTCCTTTTAAAAAGTAAAAATAAACGGTTCCTACAACCACTTTCTTGTCTTGCAATCGCTATTTCTACTAGAAAATAAACTCATAAACTCCATCTGTTAAGATACAGGAGAACTCTCCTGGACAAAACATATGGATATTTGTTGAAGGAGCAATCCTATACTGGCTAGAAAAGGAACTGGGAACGAGGAGGTCATTTCCCATTCAAATTTAAATGTCATCATGAAATACGGTTGAAAACTCGAACACATAAGGAGTGATTGCACATGTCACAGACTCATCTCCTCTGACCTCCCTAACACTTGTATGAGAGTGTTACTGTCACTGAATTGTCTGGATTCCAAAGAGCATTCTGGTTGAGCTCTCACCCACCCCGTGGATTAACTAAGACCATTTTCTTCTCCTTTTTAAATCTCAGGCTTGTCTCCCCCCACCCACCCAACAACACAAAACACTTTTCCTCTACCTAATACCCTCAATTAGCTGGTATGCAAAGAAGAAAGCAACTTGGTTAATCGTTGAAATGGAACATAATTAGAAAATATAGCCACATAATTTATTCCACAATCTACCTCCTTTACTGGATAAAACATAAGCTTCTACCCATTACTGAAGCCATCCTCACTCCCATTCTTTTCACTCATTCTTCATCCATTTAACAAATATTTATTGAGCACCTATTACATTCAAAGCACTTAGGCACTGAGTTTGTAGCACTGGAGAAGACAAAGCCAGTCCTGTCCTCTGAAGCCAAAATTCTCCTGGAGAGAGACAGACAAAGACAGAGATTGTCTTAAATAACTTCGGGGAAATTATAAGAACTACAAAGAAATATAACTAGGTAGAGAGATTCAGACTAATTTGAATAAAGTTTTCTAAATATGAGAATAGTGACCTTCTTAACAAGTAAGGGAAGAAAATAGTCACGGTTATAACATTTCAGGTCGGTTGTACAGAGAAGGGCTTTCCAAGGCTAAGATATTTGAGCTGGTTTTCTGCAAAAGAGCCAGTCAAAAAACAAAAACAAAAAGAAAAACACAAAGAAGAGTGAAACGCCCTAGAGTGAGAACGAGCATGGTGAGTCCAAGGAACAGAAGGAAGCAAGAAGCCTGAAGCATAATAAAAAGCAAAATAAGGTAAGCCTGGAAATTTGAAGGACTTGGAGGTTGGAATTTGTTCTAAATGCAACAGGCAGCCTTTGGAGGATATCAGATGAGGAAGTGACTTGATCTGATTGAGACTTCCAAACAGCAGAGTGTCCGCACTCTGCGAAGTCCTTGAGGAAGGATTCAAGCAGGTCAGATTCAGGATATATTTTAGAGTAAGAACAAGAAAAGGGATAAAAAAAAAAAAACTGTCATTTTTTTTTTTTTTTACTTTAACAGCTGAGTAGATGGTAAGCTATAACAGACAGAGATGATATTTTATTCCCTTTCTTCTAGGTGTGAAAGGTAGAGACTCACTTAACCAACTTCGTCCCTCAGCGGTTTTTGAACTCATGAAAAATGGACTTTTATCAGCTTTCCTTATGTTCTAGTGTCCTATTTGAATCACAATATTCTAGATTGCTGGCATGCTTTTCTACTCCATTTACATCAGTTTCAAACCCTAGTTTAATATCCAGCTCTTCTAAGATTTTGCTGATTAAAACTCTTCTAATGATAATGCCATATTAATATCCATTCTTTCCATTTTTATTATAAATCTTTTACTCTATTTTATACTTAGCTCTGTAGAATTGAGACCAGATTCTTTGGCCTTCCTCTCTTTTTCAGCCCCCATGTGCCTACCTCCCAATGCAACATATACCCAACACCCCACCAGGCCCTGTGTTACCCAAGCCTGAGCTCTGCTCCCTCTCCCGCAACCCATAACTATTCTCAAACAGACTCTCCCTCTCCATAGCTCCACTTGCCCCACAATCCAGCCAATCTTTTAAGACCTAGATCAAGGGACATCTTTCCAAGAACCCATTGTTGACCCCTCCCCAATCAGAGGTGATCTCTCCCTCCCATCCCCTAGGAGGCAGTGGAGTATAATGGTTGACGTCTCCAGCGCTGTGGTCAGACTCTCAGTTCACAGGCCCACCTCCGCCTCGTCCTAGCTGTGTGCCCCTAGGTAACTCATTAATATGGATTGATCTCTGCGGATTCATCTGGTAAGTGTATGTGGGGCAAGGGGTGACATAAGAGTACCTAAAACTCAGGGTTGTAAGGATTGAGACAACACACCTAAAATATATCATATAGCTCCTGACACATGGTAAGGACTCTCTGGTGCTCAATATTTTTGTTATTTTCATTTCAGCATTCTTTGGCTTTCTTGTAAAAATCAGTCTACTTTGTATTGCGGTTGCCTTCAACCCATCAGATTAAAAGCTCTCAGAGAATATAATGGTGCTTTCTTGATCTTTCTATTTAGTAGATATTTTATGAATATTTATTAATGAACGAAGGTAGAACATAAAATAAACAATTTTAAGGATTTTCATTTCTTTTTCCAAATACATTGATTCTTCTTAAAGCAGAAATGACATCTTTTCATTTATTCTAAAATTCCATATCACTCATTACGCACATATACTGTGTATGTATATGCATATACACACTACATGTACCGTGTATATACAGCACACAGTCTATATTTTAAATAATTTTTGAATTTTCTGAATTAATAAACTTTTATGTTCAATACAAGTAATGCATACATCGTGCTAAATTCACCAGGAATGCTGCCTTTAAAACAGAAAACTACCTCTTCATTTAACCTAAACAGAAGGAATTACAATGGGGCATCATTCCAGCTCACAAACATCTTTAAGCCTCTGAAGACCCAGAGTTAGGCAGGAGGTTCTTGTTAGTGACGTGTGCTCTCTCATCTACATCAATTAATGTTTACTGGACAAAGAATGGATGCTGTGTTTCGTACACATTTTCTAAATGCGAAGACACTATGTCTGCTGTCTTACATGTCAAGAAAGACCTCACTCATGGCCATAGTTAATAATAAAAAACACACATATCTCTATAGGTTTATGAATAGTATTGTATCTCATCTCACAGGAGAAGAAAAACCTTCAGTGAGTAGGTAGATCTTGATGGGCTTTGCAACACGACAAAGAAAGTCAAGTAGAGAAATAGAGGTAGAGTGTGGATTTGAAACTAAACTAAGGATCAGTTGTGGCTTACTTTTTTAAAAAACTAAACACAGCACACTAAAAGTGGGCTAAAAACAATTAAAAGATAAACTTGGAATCTCCACCTCTTTCTTCACAAAGCATCACTTAATCTGGCCAGGATTTCCTATAGTTTCTAGTAAACATAATGTTATTGTACTTTGTTCCTAGATTATCCCATATCCCAATAATCACAGATGTAAATCATACAACCCTACCTGAAGAATATCGTTTTTCCCTAGTGATGAGCTGGTATCAAAGCTCCGAATAATTATGCCTCATTATAACCCCACTGTAGTTTTTTTGTCTGTTCATCTGTTTTCTCTTTGTTCACACTTCCGTCCTTCATTTCTTCCTCCCTTTCTTTCTTTTGTTCTTCTGAATTTTCCAGCACTTGTGAATAATCTGGCCAACCCTTCCAGCTGACCATCCATGTCTTCAGTCACTCGTCAGCAGCTATATTCTATTCCACAGATTGAGTTATTTAACTGTGCAAGTTCTTGTCTCCAATACATACTCTTCTTTCCTCAGTTGAGTTATAACACATACTTTTTTCATCAAACTCTAAAAAAAGTAACAAAGACTCCATCCTTACACACAAACTGAAGAATCCAGGATAATTTCTCATGGAGCATCCATTTAAACTCTCAATATTTCCATGTCACAATCTAACTGCCTATGGCAGATCCTGAATTCCGATAAAAAAAAAAAAAAAAAAAAAAAACTTGTCCAATTCTATCAGTATAATTCCTGTCTCTTGAGGTCTGGTTGACAAACTACCTAAAACACACTCAAACTGAAACAAGTGGGTAAAAAAAACACCGAGATAACTACTGTCTGCTTTTTTCTTAGTTTCTACATACTTCTTTATACCTTCAGTGACTCACATCCAGTAGAGCCTCTGTAGATAACACATTCCAATTAAATAAAATGTTGACCTATGTCTTTCTGCCTCATGCATTATTTCTCTGCTTAACTACTAGTAATTTTTCTGTTACTATTCAAGTTAACTGCATGGCAAAACCATAATCTCAAATATGTAACTATTCAGCTTTATCTGAAATTGAAGGACCTCTCCTAATTTTGCATCACATACTTACTCCTCAAAATAGTTGAAAGAATATATCCACTCTTACCCCTCCTGTTTGGTTGTTTTTATAAATCTCCCTTCTCAATAAAACAACATATATTAAAATGAAGTTCAACTATTTTAATTCATCAAAATTGATCTTTGACACTGCATTTGTTTGCCTTTTGTCTACTGAAAAACTGGAATGTGGAGAGTAATGAGTAAAAGAGATTTCTGGTAGGAAAGACATTATTCGATATAGAAATATTATAATAATAGATAATAGAGCTCTTTCCCCACCTGCTTCAAAACTAACTCAGAATTTAGAAAATGAAATACAATTACTTTAAGTGGAAATTTAAATAGAAAGTAAAAAAGTTCAACTATTTTATTTCTAAGCAGTAAGCTCCCACAAAGGTGGATTTTGTCTTTTATTTACTGCTGAATTCCCAAGCCTAGAACAGTGCCTGCCACATAATAGAGGTTACTTCAATAAATAAATGTTAAATAAGTGAGCTTCTTTACCCAGAAAAATGTTGAAACTTGTTTACTAGCTGTCAAAAGTAGGTTCCTTCATGCATAAAATAGCATCAACTGTGTAATTTGCCCCCACTTCCTCCTTTTGCAGAAAGCCAACAAAAGAACTGTAACTTTTTACCTAAGGATCAAAGGTGTCAACCTATTGGCTCACGCTACTTTAAAGTCTTGGATAACAGTCTTTGGTTATTTTTAGATAATTTCTTTTGTTTCAAGCTTGAAAAGGAGTATTAACAAAGATCAAAAAATAAATCACTGATTCAGAGCAGGAAAATGCATATTAAGAAGTTCAAAATATAGTATGTAGAGGCTGTGAGCTAACCTTCCCAGAATACAAGTCAGATCTAGCTTTAGATACTAAAGTACTATATCGGTCCCACTTGGGACCCATCAATATAAAAGGAATGAGGAGAGCTTTAAGAGTTGAAAGTCTGAAAAGGAAAGAGAAAAACAATTTAAAAATTATAGAGTGACCCAGGCATTCTCAATACCTAAACCAATAGAGCCAAGAGATAGAAAGATACAACCAATTTAATAACAGATAACTCTAGATTGTGAAATTTGGGGTGAGTTTATTCTCACCCATAATTTCCAAACATTCTACAATAAGTATGTAGGACTAGTGCAGTAAGAAAAAAAAATAATAATAATAATACACATACTTTTAAAACCAAAAAAAAAAAAAAAAAGCCAAGGGTAAAAATCATGTGATAGATAAAGAAAACTTAAAGAATTAAGATTATAGGGGCACCTGGGTGGCTCAGTGGTTAAGCGTCAGCCTTCAGCTCAGGTCATGATTCTGGAGTCCTGGGAATGAGTCCTGCATCGGGCTCCCTGCTCAGCGGGGAGTCTGCTTCTCCCTCTCCTATTCCCCCTGCTTGTGTTCCCTCTTTCACTGTCTCTCTCTCTGTCAAATAAATAAATAAAATCTTAAAAAAAAAAAGAGTTAAAATTATATAGGCAACGAAGAGAACACATTGGTGACTTAACAGTCTTCATTGTTTAAAACAACCATTAACCTAAATCTTTTGCAAAACACATAGGATGGGCTTATTTCTTGCTAAGATAATAATTATACACACGTGTGTGTGTGCATAAACCTACACGTACAACATGTACACATGCACATATATTATACATACTTACAGGGAGTGAAGCTCCTAGAGAAAGGGTGAAGGCACACAAACTGTGTGAAAAAGAAAAAGCTCCTATAATTAGGACATTATTTAAGGCAGCAACTCTCACAGACTGATGAGATATGAAGATGGGAGAACAGGAACAGAGGTAAAGGAGTGGGCCTTCCCAAGAGGACACAGAAGAACATCAGGACAAGGAGACCTGTTTCAAATAAAGGCTGAAATACAATGCCTCTTGTATCACAATCAAGGTATACCCATGGAAGTGTCCAACGTGTGAATGTACATTCTGGAGTAGAAAAATGTTTGAGAATCGCCAACCTACCATCTTCTAGGCGAAGGATTCTGGATAACCCAAGACAATATGGGATTAAGCAGTTTCTCATGATCAGAAATGAAAGGTCTTGTCAAAAAGAAAGAAAGGACCCCAAATTAATTTCTTTTTGTTCCACAAAGCTGACTAGAAGAACTCCTCCTATCTACATATCTTGATCCAAAATTATCTGGAGGAATACAAACCCCAACCTAGTGTAACCTCCTTGACCCATCCTGTGGCTGAGGAGTTGTATTATTCTTAACAAAACTGCTATTTGTATCTAGTTTCTCTCTTTCCAGTTGTCACAGGGATAGTAAATAAGAAATCAACATTATCCACATAATAAAAGATGGCCTCTCTCAAGGATCATAATTGCAACAGAAAGAGGTTTATCAAGAAAACATGTGTTTGCTCAGAGGCCTTGCCCTACCAGCAGAAATATCAGGATGTTAACAGGTGCCATGGTTAACTGGGGAGATACTTGGAGGACATATGGGCTTTCCCAGGCTCTTGAAATCACATTGTATAGGTAGTTGTCTCCCTTTGACCTCAGGACAATTGACCACATATGTCTAGGATTAGAATGTTTCAGGTCACTTCAAACTTTCACACCGGATCTGGACCAAGCAGATAGAAAACACAACCAAATCTGAACCTTTTGTTTAGGACAGGAGCCTCTTCTAAGCTCTCCAATTTCCTCAGGCAGTGCTACAACTGAAAACACAGCCAAAGAGTGTTTAACAACAAATTCAACTGGCTTCGTTCTTCATAGAGGAATAGTGAGGATTTACCCCAGCACCTATCATGTGTCAGCGACTACACTGAACACTTCACACCCTCTGTTTCTTTGGGGTCCTTTGGGAGTCTGTTCAGTCCTGACTACTCTCTCTAAAGTTCAATTTGGGGAAATTCAAAATTCCTGGGAAGTCCCCCACCAGCAGTAGCCAGAGAGGTATATCTAGAACAAGTCCAGGAGTAACCTAGCCCCAATCACTTCAAGCCAGATGAAGGCTACATAGAACAACTGGATAAGGAAGACTGGAAAATTGTTTTATTATGGAAGGCCTGGCACCACTACTTGGCATCAGAGCGAATTCTGATGGAGTTCCAAACCTGAATCATTCTCCTCAGGGTTACTGACTCATCATATTTGGCTCTCATACAGATCACTCACTCTCTCTCCATCTCTCTCAGCTTTACCCTCTGCCCTCCTGAGACAGAATGGGTGCACGGAATTGGTAAGAGGTGACAGATCAAAGGGCAGCATCACCCTGCTTGTCCCAAGGTGTTAGCCCTAGGGCTGAACTGCTACTCTCACTTCTACCCACAACTCTTTTGTTTTCGGATATGTACTAAACCTTGACCAGAAACCTTTCCTCATTCCCATGCCTTTCTATCCACTCCATCTTCCTTTTCCTATCTCATCCCCTCTACCTGCATGTGCACTCACACACACACACACACACACACACACATCCCTGTTGCTTCAAAGGGCATCAAGGAAGCATTCAGATCTCACTGAAGTCATGTACTTATACCCCAAGTCAGAACCTGACTTGGCTTGGGGGCGGTTTCAGTTTATTAGTTTCGCAGTCACTACTCAATACCACACAGAGATCAATTTCAAATAACTTTTCTTTAAACGGAGCCTGGGCAGCCCAAGTTTAGGGCAGGTACTAAAACTAGCCAGAATTTTTTTTCTGCACGGCTTCTCTGAATCCGGCTGGCAAAAGATGCCTACAGTAACTCTTGCTGCCAGTGTCTCTTTGTTTTCCACATCTTGGAAACCTGCAACAACTCAGCTACACGGCAAACAATGCAGAACTGCTTTGGTGTCAGCAGCAACGTGCCCTTCGGGTGCAGGGCCACACAGGCGCTGGAAAGGCCCCTCTTTAAACGTGAGCATTACCTCCCAGAAGTGTCCTCCTTCGTACCTAACGCTCCACGATGCTAGGAAGCGCTCCCTCCATCTGTCTAGGTAGGAGGCTCTCCACTCTGCGCCCCTTCTGGTCTGTACTGAAGAGATGTGAAGGGAAAAGCCTCGAAGGTGGGGAGTTACACGTTTATGTGCAGCACCGAGGCAGTCATATCCTTCTGCTTTCCCCTGAAAAATCAAGCATCACCTTATCGTTTCCTCACCAAGATTAACTCCTGCTTCCTGAAGAGTATTTCTGAGGTAGAAGCAGAGGTGGTGAAAAAAGGGGGGAGCTGAAAAGTCCAATCTGTCAAGCTCCATTTTAGAAGAAAGGAAAACTGAAAAGTGACCGTATTTAACATGAGCCATTTCCTGCACTCAGGAGGGAAGAAAGTGCGCTAGTAACTGTGTGCAGGAGGAGATCCGCACTGGTGTTATCTCTGACCTGCAGCTTAGCCCCAGTGTCTCAGCTGCCAAAAAGCTCCCATTCAACGTTGTGCTGAGTTCATCAATGCTCCACGTGTCAGGATCCTAACAGGAAAAAGCAGGACAGACAGTCTCTCCATTCAACCGCCTGGGGACCCCATGGCAACTAAAATCCCCTCGCAGACCGTCCATATCAACCTTCGGCAGGTCAGAGCACGCAACCCCTTCAGAACCACAGGCTCAGGCCCACACCCTTTCCCCTTGTCAACCTTGTCACTTTCAACAGAACATCGAGCCTTATCACGAAACCTGAAGTAAGTATGACAATTAAGATGGATTGCAAAGCCTGCCTGTGCTTCACAATTAACAATCACTTGGCAGCGGGTTCCACGCAACTGTTGGGGGGTATGGCAAGAACTTTATCCCTGCTTAGTGTTGCATTAGCATATTTAGTAGGCTGCAAGACATAATTCCTAAGATAGGAACATATTTTTGTCTTTTTTAAAAATCTGCAATTAAGCTATAATATGTAGAAACTCTGCACCAGGCAATCAACGTGCGGACACCACAATGGAGTGGGGGAGAAGGAGGGCAAGGGAAGGAAATGCGCCCCCAGGGCGGACACCAACCCCAACCGGGGGCTGCTTGCAGTGTCACAAGCTGGCTGGAAAACTGGGGCTCCTTCCCGCCTGTGGCACAATTCAGGGGGAGCTGCTACTGCCCCAGTGCTGTTGCCATCAGGTGACTGCTCTGTAAGAGCAGAGCCACATGCTTTAATCCCACATATGAAAACAAAACCAGACCCTGAGATGACCCTAGTGGTTCCGCAGCAAGCTCTGCATTTTTCAGAAAAAGCACCTCTTGATTCTCAATCTCTGAGTAATAAACAATGCAGATAAAAATCACAAAGGCACTTCACTCGACAAATGTAAGGCCTCTTCATCAAACTTGCCATGATTTTCCCTTACTTGCTGGCCCACCTGCCACGTTGATGAAAAGGATCGGGGAACACCCAAACGGGACCAGTTACTGAAAACACAACCGGAGCGACCACCCCAAACTTCTCCAGCGTGTTTGTTATAGATGTTCAGCCCTCAAGTCCAAGCATGCCCTGGATGGGGGCTGGGGAGGGAAAGAAACAGAGCCAGATCTTTCTGAGATAGCCAGGACTTTGTCTTTCTTGACATCTGGGCTGCAAGAAGGCAGGATATCCTGCCAAATATATTACAGCTGCGAGACCCACCTTGTGATTTAAGACACTGCAGAATCTGAGGAGCACAGAGGACATAGGTGTGTTTTCTGAGAAAGAAACTCCACCCTTCACCTCTTCTGCAAAAGAAAATACACACACACAAACACACGCGTGCGTGCACACCACCAGTTTAGATGAGCAGCTCACCAGTTGCATAAAAGAAAGCATATGAAAGTAACAAATGCAATTTAACACACAAAGTCTTTCTTTACAAAACCAGTAGAGTAGCAGATTAAAGCACCTGGCAGTCTTGGCAGGCCAAAAGAAAATCTAAGCTGTGACAAAACAAAACAGGTGTACAGGTATAAAACTTTTGCTTTCCAATAATGCCCCTCTCTTCACTGGAATGCTTTGACAGGTGCAGAAGTTCAAGTTACAGTGGGGAAATGGCAAATAAATACACAGCATTAGCATCTGACGTGCTTGCTGAGCACCGGGGATGTTAATAACTGGCAAGGTACACTAATCTCTGATTGCAACATTTGGTTTACCTTAATCTGGAGGGACAGCTGTATTAAAGAGGGAATTATACTAATCAGTTCAAGGCCCTTGCATATAAAACTTCCCATTAGGCTTAAAGTACACCAGCTTATGCTCATTCTCTAGGAGCCTTACATCTGGTTCTGAATAAGGCTGCCTCTCATTTGCAAGGTACAAACTGAAAACAAGGGGGGAGGGGGGCTGACAGTTGCTGGAGGATGGGTGATAGAAGAGTAAGCTACTAATTCTTTGAAATTTTTAACAGCACAAAACTAGCTTCTAGGCATCTTAATACTAAAAAAAAAAAAAAAAAAAAGCATGTGTTATCAACCCTAGGCCATTTTTTTCCTGTTACCGGAGGTGACCAACATAAAATAAAATTGATGATGTCAGTCAAAAACAGCTAAGCACAAAGCTTGGCTTTGTTATCTTAAGTCAGAAGGTATGATAGGCCATGCCATATGGCTCTAATCCGTCTCTATCTCCCATCACCTAACAGGAAACCTTCATGTAGCATGACCTTATTTGGCTCTTTCCAGGTTAGGGCTGCCCAAAGGGGATTTTTCTGTTTCTGCTATATCCAAAGGTTTATGTTGATTTTTTTTTTTCTGAGCCGTGCAAACTATAAATCCGACTGATTACTCTGCACTCTTTTGCTTGACTGAGCCTTTACAATCAGACATCCCCGTTAACAATAAGCTCCTAATGAATCAAACATCTATGGCATTAGCTTCACCTAGCTGCCTCTTTCCCATGCACTGTGGGGCTTTGTCAGACCTGGTTTGATGAGAAAAGCTAGTGACACTTGCTGCGCCTATTGATAAACAATTCAGTAATGAGGGGCATAACCAAAATTACCTAAAACAACCTGATTAAAAATGACAGGCAAGGCTTACTCCACTGCTCCATAGCGAAGGTAACTCCAGCTCTGCGTAGGGAAAATAATGAGGTAAAATCAAATTTCCTTCTTTACCAAGGAGTTCACTTCTGAATGTGGGTTCAGGAAGAGATTACATTTTTCCAGTGATGTTTTAAATTCTTTCAGGTTATGTGATCATCAATAGCATTAGGGACTCACAGAATTCAGGATGCTCGCCTTTCAACTTTCTGAGATGAACTCCCTGCTTTTTCTACTTAAACTTTCAGAATAGTCAAACTAACTTTCTTTCTTAAATGTGAGTTTAGTCATTGAGAAACTCAATAGCATAATGCTAATAATTAGGGAAGCGTAGTGTGGGCACGAAAAGAGAAATTATGAGATGCAAAAAAAAAAAAAAGTTTTGGAACAGAGTAGAAGAAACTGCATGGACAAAATCATCCCCCTAAAAGGAATAATTTCACCTTACCACAGACACCGAAGCTCCTTTTACTGGGGTCACCCGGCGGACCTTTGCAACTTCGAAACAAGCTTATACCCGGAGGAGGCCAGGCTCTTGTGAAAGCTTGATTCAAAGACAGAAATGTGTGGGTTTTGCAATTGTGTGGCAGCATGTTGGGAGGATTTCCACCAGTGCACAGATGCACTTGAAAATCAAATATGGACATGGGGAATGTTTTTTGGAGATGGAAAATGAGTGCTGATGACATGTTTATATTTCGCAGATGGATCCAGTACAGAACCATTTTTTGTAAAGACACAATATCCACCATTTGCTGAAAAGAAAAAAAATTTTTTTGAGCAGCTACAAAATGGTGGCACAAAAAGTGAATATTCCCATCATCCATGCCCCACCTGTTCCTCGGTCTTACAACTGTCTTCCATCCTGACTGTAATCAATGACTGTTGTAGTCTTATTTTCTTTTCAAATGTTATCCAAAAGAATACGAAAAAAGAAACACAATACACAAAGGCATGTGGAAGAGCAAAATGATTTGAAATTAATTTGCTGCATATGAAAAATTGGAAAATGACAAATGCTATTAAGTAACAAATGCTGAATTGAATCCTAAAAACTGCATTTTTAATTGGCATATTTTCTCCTTAAATTTGATATCAAATCAATTTTTGAATGTTTTCTATCTAGAGTCTAGAAGGCTCCTTTATTCCTTCTTTTGGCCCCACCGTAGAACCCTTAGGTACTTGAACCTCTGGAAATTACAAATGCTGAGCATCGTATTAATACTATTTGTTGTCTTATTATTGATACATTATAATGATGAGTAGTTCCTAGTTATAAATATCAATTATAATAACAGGGAAAGGCACAATATGTACAGGATGTGGGCTTATAAGAAGATAATCTAAAGCAGTAAAGTGCTGAAAAACATTATTAACATTGTAAACTCTGCTCAATAGAAGATATCAAAATAATCAAGTCTTACTGACAGCAACAGTAATATTAAACTTGCCATCCCAGGTGTGAAATATTGTCAAAAATGACCCACTTCAAAGATACAGTGACTATAAAACAATAAAGCAGCTATGGATCTGAAATATAAGAGTTAATAGTTCAATAATGTAAAATAACAAATTCTGAACACATTTTTCAGACCTGATGAATGAGTATGTTTCTCAAGTATTTCAAATAATACACGACATTAAAATTAATTTTTTTTCTTAGTTTTGGTCAAATTAACTTTTCCTGATGTTTTACCTTTCTTGCCATCTGTATTCATAACCTACTGAATTCCACAGCTAACCATGAGTCAATCATATTTTTATTCTAAGTATTAGTCTAAGGTTAAGAATTAGAAATAGAATATGAATCACAGCAAATGGTCAAACAGCCTAAGGACTAGATAACAAAACCTTGAGAATATACATAAATCGACATGTTCTTTCGACCCTGTAGTTTCTGGCAGTGTACCAAACATAAATCTGCAGACCTACATCCTATCATTCTACACCTTATCATCCTGAAATTAACAAAACCCTGTGTACCCTTCTCTAAATGAAGCAAGTATTCGTTTTTATTGCTGGATTTTTCACACATGTGAAGAAAGCCAAAACATTTATAAATTCTTAATTATTTTTTGCCTATCCATCAAAAAACAAAAGTTTTAGTCATAAGCTTAAGGTACTCTTAGAGTTCCACAGAAAATGTTAGTACTCATCCTAAATTAAACTTATCAAACTTTGAGACAGTCAAGAAAAATGAAAATATATCCTTTCAATTATAGTATTTATGGTGTCATTACATTCTTAATCATCATTCAACAAATGCATAGAACATAGAGCTGGGAGAAAAATAAGAGATCATGTGTTTCTATTTATTTATTTAAAATATTAGGGAAAGGAGATCCGAGAGGTAATAGGACTGTGCAAGTCCACCTAACTAGATTGCTGGGAAATCGTATTTCCTGAGGTCTGCTTTATTCTACCAGACCATTCTGTTTGCAAATCTTGTACTATTTAGTAATAGTGGACTAATGTTATTGGTCACCTATTCTCTAAGTACTCTATTAAGTATCATATTATATAATAATACAGTGTTCAGAGAATATCACACTTAGAGAATCATTGTATAATGATATAAAAGTTAATAAACTAGATTCTGCCAGTTCCCAAATTGTTGCCTAGATATAAAGTCAGCACCTCTTTAAGATAACTAAGCTATTAGTCAATAAATTAATTATGTGATAATATAATCAGGTCCCTGGTGACAAGCAGAAGTTATGTAAGGATCCTGTCAACCGAAGAATAGCTTAAATATAGGGACCCTGTATGTTGATCTGGCCTAGAGACCAGAGAGATCCAGGGACAAAACACTCACTGTGTAATCCTAACTATGCTGCTTATCATTCATTTAAGGAAGAACTAGAGAGCTTTTCTACATCAAAGTCAATACTGACTTGCAAGGTAGTCAAAAGGTCAGAGCTTTTTAAAGCTTGAAGTTCATTACAGTCCACTATTATCTTCTTGGTATCTTCTAAATAGAAAGAACAGCCAAAATTCCCAAGTAAAGTCATCTTTACTTAACAAAGTTGAAGCAGTTTTCCTGAGTCTAAAGTCTAAAGGCGAGAAAGCATGGCTATCCCACAAGCATATTAGGCTACTTCCCAAAATGCTCATTGGTATCTGCAGAGTAGCTGGTGGATCTCCATCGCTTGTCACTTCTATCCCGAACTTCTGGTAGTAGTCCCAACTCTGCCAACAATTATAGGTAATATATGTGTAAGAATAAAATATGTTTCTTTTTTTCTGTGAAAGGGTATGGGTGCATCAAACGTTTAAACTCCGAGGATCAAAAAGTTCTGAATCAAATAATGCTTGGCATTAGTACAGAGAAGGGAAAGCTCCCAACAGTAAAATTCACAAATGTCTGCCCAATGATGGTACTGAATAGTTCTTAGTTCACATATATAGCTTTATAATCTATGATATTTATCTAACACCTTTAAGTTGGTTGGGTGTTATTAACCAAAGAACAATTTTTTGTTCTGTGTTTCTATTTCTTTATTTAAAATATTAGGGAAAGGAGATCCGAGAGGTAATAGGACTGTGCAAGTCTACCTAACTAGATTGCTGGGAAATCATATTTCCTGAGGTCTGCTTTATTCTACCAGACCATTCTGTTTGCAAACCTTGTACTATTTAGTAGTAGTGGACTAATGTTATTGGTCACCTATTCTCTATCAGATGGCTTTAGGCATTTTGAGAGAAGATGCCCTGGACTTTCCTAAATTTGGTCTAAGAAATATTCTGGATGGAGTCTGTTCTCACTGTGAGCATTAGTTACGTAAAGGTGTAGATGAGTCTAATTTTTCTACCTGGGTCGATTGCATAATTTATGTTTATTCACGTATTAGCTGCACTGATTCATATATCCTAATCTTTTTTAAAAAAGGTTTTGTTTATTTATTTGAGAGAGAGAGAGATAGCACACAAGCAGGGAAGGGGCAGAGGGAGAGGGAGAAGCAGACTCCCCACTGAGCAGGGAGCCTAACTCAGGGCTCAATCCCAGGACCCCGGGATCATGACCTGAGCCAAAGGCAGATAATTAACCGACTGAGCCACCCAGGCATCCCTCATATATCCTAATCTTAATTAGCATTTAGACATAGTAATTGGCATAAAACTAAACATATAATAATCATATTTTTTTCTGCTACTTACATTTTAAATGAGCCATTAAAATTTAGCCAATCAAAATAACTTATCCTGTAGGCAAGGAGAAGTTTGGTTCTGCTGTACAAAGAACTTAAAAAGAATCCTTTGGGGTCATCTGGCTGGCTCAGTCATAGATCATGTAACTCTTGATCTCGGAGTCATGGGTTCAATCCCCACCCTGGGCCTAGGGCTTACTTTAAAAAAAATTTATATATATATATATATAGTCTCCTTTGAGTAAAATTGTAGACATTTATATACATGTTAGGTTCCTTTAGTTTCTATGGAATCTGAAAGTACTCCCATCCCATATGTTGAATGGTAGAATACTAGACTTCTCTTTTATAGTCTGTAATCCAATAGACAAAACCTATTTTTGCTTGTTAGATAGCTTCCATTAGTTAGCATGGAAAGATCGAGTATATCCGATGTTATTTTTCACTGGTGTAGCTAATGCTGCGGTGATGATGGCCCTGACACTGGGGTAATTTCCACTTTCACTCTTGAGGGCCTATGAGTTACTATAGTTGCCACAAGAAACTAACAGTAACCAACAAGCACAAATAGAAATTGCATACTGCACATCCCTTTTATTGTTCTAAACAACCTCATGAAGTTTTTAGAAACTGCCATACAGTTGGGTTCCTAACTGCACGGCAATTTGAAGAGAATTTGAAATTCTACCAATAAAAAGATTTGCATGGGTAAACCCCTACCTCTACATCAAGGGATGCAATAGGATAAAGATGACAGGTTTATAGGACTGATCCCAAAATGTAGTCAGTTTGTAAGGAGGTCAAAATTCTAATATTTATGAAATATGTTAACTTGGAGAAGCTTGGGAGAGTCAGACAGAGGAAAGCTCCCAGGGAACCATTCCCCCCCACCCCCCCAAACTCAGTTGTAAAGAAGGGCTACTAACTCTTTCATCCTGTTCTAAGTGGAGAACAGATCTTCTCCTGGCTGCTCTGGGTAGCTCTCCCTGTCTCCACAAAGGCGCCTGTTTACTCTATTTGACCTTTGCACTCTAGCACGCCCATACCTCTCTAGTCATGTGCCTAGTGTAACATCAGATGAAATCTTTCCACTTCTCTTTGCCTCCAGTAGATTTAAATTAACTGAAGTCACCGTATTTCATTGCGAAGCGTGTGATTACATTGTTCCAGACACTGTCTTAAATTATATGACTCTGTTAAAATTTTAACTTTTTTCAAGTAACAAATCTTAAAAGATGCTAAAGTCAGTTGTTTAGTAAAGCAGATCACTAAAAACTTGAACTTATTGAAGTCAGTTTAAACTATACGCCACAATACTCAAATTAATTCATTCAGTGTATATTTATCAAGTCCTACCATATGTAAGGCACCGTGAGCCAAAACATAGATACACAGAGCTCCAGGTCTCATAATGAAACCAAAACTTCAAATTTTTGTTCAATCATAATTTGATATAGGAAGCGTTTGGGGCTTTTTTTTTTTTTTTTTTTGGTATATGAAAATTTATTACTACTGTATTTCATGAATAAAACTTATGATCTTGGGGGGCATCTGGGTGGCTCAGTCAGTTAAGCCTCTAACTCTTGATTTCAGCTCAGGTCATGATATCAGGGTCATGAGATCAGGGTCATGGGGTCGAGCCCCATGTCAGGCTCCCCATTCAGTGCAGAGTCTACTTGTCCCTCTCCTCTCTCTCTCTCTCAAATAAATAAATAGATTCTTTTTTAAAAATTTAAAAATAAAAAAAATGATCTTGGTCTTTCCTTCTTGCTTTCATATAAAGCCAAAAGAAAGAGGGATTGACTGCTTTAACAACCATAGCAGACTACAGGAATGTCACCAACAGCATGACCTTTGTGACCAAATCTAGTAACCAGAACTTTCCTGTTTTTTCTCCATGCTGAGTGTGTAGCCCAACATGGGGATCGATCTCACGACCCTGAGTTCATGACTTGAGCCAAAAACAAGAGTCAGAGGCTTAACTGACTGTGCCACCCAGGTGCCCCAAGAGCGGGAGCTTTTTTTAAAAAATATTTGCCTTCTTTGATATAAACCAATTCTTGTCTCTACTCCCTACCCAATCATCTCTTTAGCTGCTCATATTAGTATTTGATAAAAAAAATTTTAATTTCTAAGAGCTTTATATGGTGGGCTCTATAGAATAGTAGTTTAAAAAATGGGCTTTGTGGTTTTGAAAGAAATCCCTTAATCTTTCTGAGCCTCAGTTTCTTCATCTGTGAAACAGAAATACTGATTCTTTCTTGGTGATATGCTGAGGACTAAACAAAACATTATTCATGGATCCCTTAGCATACACCCTCACGTGGAGTGTGTGTCCAATAAAAAGTAGCTCTCATTTTAATGGAGTTTGGGTGAAGTGAATGTGCTTGATGTGCTTGTTAAGCAGTATGATTCAGTTTTAATAGTAGGTACAGTGGCAGAACTGTCTTCCTCTGATAATAAGAAAAGTAAACTTTGGTGGAACCGAAGGAAGCAAAATATCTAGACCCAGAGCAAGGAGAGGGCCATGGTGCTGGAAAGAAGATAGCATCAGGGGTGTCTTAGTTGGGGTTGCCCTAAAACAGAACCTGAGATGAGGAATTGGATGCATGTTGGTTATCCCTAGAAATAGGGATAACCTTGAATCTTCAAGAAAATGTACAGAATGAAGTAGGCTTGGTGGAAAATCCAAATAATCTACATAAGATCCCAGAATAAGATACCTACATAAGCGTGCTGAGTGCTTCTCAGAACTTCCTGAAAGGTAGATGGCTGAAAAGTTTGTCCACAAGCTCCTGCCTCCCATCGGTTGAGGGCTGCCCTTGAGGGTATTAACTATCTCCCACATTTCCAGGCCAACCTTGAGGAAGTACTGAGCAGGCTTCTGCAATTCTGGAAAAGGCTCTGAGGCAGAAATTAGGAAGACTCAAACCATGTTCTGGAGGATTGGGCTTGTGAAGAACCATCCACTGAAGCTACAGCTGAAATCAAAATGGGGCTTAGAGGATGAGAAACAGGACTCTAAACTTTCCTGCACAATAGTCTCTCTGACAGACCATGAAAAGCACCAGGACAGGGAAAAATTGTTACAGACTGAATGTTTGTGTCCCCCCCAAAATTTATATGTTGAAACCCTAACCTTTAATGTGATGGTATTAGGAGGTGGAGCCTTTGGGAGATGACAGCTAGGTCATGAGGGTAGAATGCTCCTAAACAGGATCAGTGCCCTTGTCAGGGACTGAAGAGATCAGAGTTCCCTGCTCTCCACCATATGAGGACACAAGAAGATAGCCGTTTGCAAACATGGAAGAGGGTTCTCGCTACACCCTGGCCGTGTCGGCACTCTGATCTCAGACTTCAGCTTCCAGAACTGTGAAAAATAAAATTCTGTTGTTTGTCCACACGGCCTATGATACTTTGTGATAGCAGTTCAAACCGACTACTGACAGAATTGAATGCTGGTTTCAAAGATACATCAGATATATGGTTTTCTCTAGGTTCTAGCTTAGCTTCTTTCATGGCAACTAGATTATGGTGAACAAAGTTCAATGCAATAAAATAAAAGTGTAAGGACACAGAATCTTTTCTTTCCCAGAAGCTCCTACTGGGATCGGAATTGCAGGGTTTCCAACTTGGTTACCTATGTAGTCATAATACTGCCACAAAAGGAAAGATGGGGCTTCACAAGGATAATATATTCTCACTGTATCCTTCAGTTCTCTATCCCCATAACCAGGAAACACTCCAGTCAGAGCCTGATCAATGTGGGTAAGCCAGGCTTCTCCGTCACCTTCTCTGAAGTCTCCATTATATTAGTCAGGCAGAAATTACTAAATACTTGAAATGATGAGTCCACAGCTTGTTCAGGGAATGTAATGGGGAAATTAAACTCAGCATTAATGAGTTAAAAAGCCTTTTGGTTTCTATTTGAAGGGGGGCAAGCTTGTTGGCCTAGCTAATCTGACAGTGAAAGGTAAAATGATTTATAAGTGACAATTTATAATTTATAAATAATTAGATTGTCCATTCAATGCATGGTTGCAATTTCTGTCCAATCAGAGTGCCACCTAGGGTTCCCTGATAAAATGTGAACATTGCATGGGATATCCTTATATGAAAAAATATTCACTATTGATCAAAAATTCAAATTTACTGGGAATTCTTTATTTTTATTTGCTGTATCTGGCAACTCTATTGCCACCTCCAAACACATACAAAGAAAGAGCTACTCATTAAAACAAGACTGTAAATGTTCTGCAATGTTGTGCTAAAGGTTCTTGGACTTTTCAGTAGCAGCAACATTTCAATAAATTGACATGTGAATTAACTTTAACAATTTACATATTGTTTCCTTGGGCACATTTCTAAAAACTTTTCAAAGCATTTCAATAATTTATTTTGTCACAACAGGGCAATTTGTATATTGAAAAAACACTGTGATAGTAATAGGAAAACTCTTTTCAAATAATTCCAAATGAGCCTTCAAAAGACTCCCACTTATTTGTTAAGAGTCAAATATGCGTACTTTAAAATGTTTTCATAGGATTCACCTAAATATTCTTTCATAAATAAAATCTAAATCAACTTCTAAGTCCCAGAGCAGTTCTGTAGAGTTCTTTGATGAACAGAAACATCCCAAAACCACATGCAGAGTCACTTCATTTTAGTTGCAAGATTCTTGTTCCAGCTCACCTTCCAAAACAATTTCAGTCAAGTAGAAATGTTCTGACAATCCCGGCTCTTAGAACGGCAAATAATCCCTGCCTTTTCATTCATTCGCTCATTACCTCTCTAAAAAGAGAATGTGCAGTTACCAGAATTTTATACAATTAGTGCTCTAAGAGTGTTTTAAATGCAAACCTGTAAGAGGAAAGTAAAAACAAATCAAAGTTAATTGTGACTGGCTGGAACAAAATGGTTAAATCGATACAAGGATGGCTCATGTGCTCATCATTTACCCATTACCTGGGAGACGAACACCTCCTGCTGTGCCTGATTTTTGATACAGATTTACCATTGCCTGCATCCTGCAGACACACGGTAAGGAAGCCCAGACCTTCTCTCACTCCCTGTCTCATTATCCTCTTAGCACTTACTAACCTATTCATTCTTTTTTTTTTTTTCCTTGCTGGTGTGTTCTTCTTAGCAAGGGGGGGTGGGGGGGGCGGGGGGCGTGCACACAAGGAAAACTAGAGTTAAAAAACTTTATAAAGAAGTTCAGGGCCTTCCTGCAAAACAGTCAGAGTATCTGTGAATTACTGACTTCTCTCAATCAGCTCCCCATTGACTATTGTGTTTTTCAGAAACCTCCATGAGTAGAATGCAAGTCCTTTCGTAAAGCATCCCTTGAAAAAAATTTTTATTGTTGTTAAGGTATTAGATGTAAATGAAGAGAAATAAAGCCCTTTTATCTGGAATTGTGAATGTCTTTAATGGAAGGGTGGCCTGAAAACCCAACACCAGTATCCAGGTGAAGGACTTGAGGAACAGCAATGTGCTATTGGAAAATCTGGCTTTTGAAGGTCATGCATGTTCTTAGCTCTCATCAATAAAGCTGGTGTTTTAAGATAAAGACATTTCTAACCTGCCTTTCTGCAAATGCCTGTCACTGTAGCCAAGTATCCAAAAAAATGGAATATAAAATGTATCTGCCATTGAAAGTTAATATGTATCTCTGAATTAAATACACACACCAAATTGGATTACGTCTGGATAGGATGGCTGTGTTGATACATTCTTTTTTAGATAATTTTCCAAATGAAAAGCTTGCAACTACATGTTATTTATTATTATTATTATTACTATTATTAATGATTTCCAGGGAGGGGGTAAGACTCAAAAATTCTTGAAATAACTAATTTTTCTGACTCTATTTGACAGTTAAATATATATCACCATATATTTACTGGCAATTATCTTCTTTTCACTTGCTAGCTACTTTTTTTTTTTTTGCTTCTGTATATGGATTACCAAACAGAAAAGTATAGAGATGACCACATATGAAGAGCAAATCGTGACAGAAAGTGCATTATATTTTTAGCCAAGTGCACCCAAATAGGCTAAATATGTGAAGGTTAGAAATACAGTTCCCACTTTAAAATCAGAGTATAAATAAAAATGGGAAAACCTAGGAGCACACTGATATGTTAGGGGGAAAACAGAGTGTAAAGGATTGACTGGCGGAAAACCGTGATACCATACAAAGGGACCAGAGTTAAGATACCACTGATAGCCCTCATCAGCCTTTCAATTGGCTGTTGGCCTGTATTCCACCTACCACTTCCTCAATGCATCCTTTATATTATTTTTTTAGGAAAGGACATTCATGACCAATAACAATGTTATAATGATAGTAAGTATCGGATTTAAGATACGTTTTTTTAAAAATACCTTTAACCAACATTAAAAAGCCAGCAAGGGCGGGGGCCGGGGGGTTGTTACCTAGCTCAAGGTTTTATTTAGTGATGGTTCCACTTTTTCACTCACTGCTGCAAATCAGCATTTTTAGTGGACAAAGGGCTCAGCAGCGGCCTTATGATTGCTTCTTTTCAAATGGTAATGGCTATCCTAACTCCTCTGCCAGGTTTTTCTTACCCGAGCACAAATTGCAGTTTACAAGGCTCTGAGGGGAAAAAAAAAAATCTTAGCTGAATATCTTTTTTTTTTTATTCGACAAACTGACATGTAAATTACCCTTTAAGTGCTCCACTCTAGGGCTCTGATCATCTCCTAATTGTCACAGTCAATTGTAGCCAACAGTCTCTTCAATCCCAAGCGCTTTGACAACAAGCACAAGGATCAAAGCAGAATCAGCTCCCTTCAATATCCTTCTGTTTAGGATGCTACAAAATGCCTGAAAAAGAAAGGTATAAGGGCATTGCTGTAGAGGAAACTGAGAGTAGCAAGTATTACAATAGTCATTTTCTCCATCTCTAAAATTATGCTGTATAAGCTGCCGTGATCTTTAATCACATGTGCAGAACAAATACATAAACCTCCCGGGCAATTAATATGCTCTTAAGATTATACTAATATGCGAGCTTTACAAACAACACCGTCTCCGTGGCTTAGGAAAAACTACAACACAGCGAGGGGATAGCAATCATTTCGTAGCAGCTTGAGCATCAAAAACTATTATCAAACATATTATGTGTTTGAGCATAAATTCCAAAGCACAGTTTTATTACTTAGTTTGGTGTCAGGATTCACTGCTCCCCCAAACTAAATAGCCCATTGAAAATTTTTGAGTTTTTTTTTAATTAACCTAGAAATGTCCAAATGAAAATGTGCTCCCAAATAAATAAAAAATGTGACACCAAAACTAATTTCAGAAGATGCTGTTTTCCTTCCTAGGGGTAACTCTTACTGCTTTCCTGAGAACAAACTAATTAAAAGTCATTTACATGATCTACAAACATGATTCTTAAATAAGATGCCCTTACCAGGATCACTACTTAATAAAATATCACAATTCTTTTTAACTAAAGTAGTTATTATGCGTCACTAACTTTTTTAGAAGATTATTTATGCTTTTCTCAAAAGATAACAATTTCGGTCTAACAAATATAACAATATAAATGATTTGGTGGAAAGAGAAACCCTGCATAATAAACTTGTATAAAATACCCACTTTAAAAATAACCTGAAAATTGTCAGGAAAAAAACTGGCAAGTGGAAAGAAATCAAAGGCGCATATGACAGCACCTCTATGAGCACCTCTACGGCTGTCTCCTTGTACCCAGGTATTACACGCATACGGCGTGCACGGCATGCAAGGTCACACAGTGATTGACAGCCTTCCTACGCTCAAGAAAAAAAAAACTGAAAAAAGAGGCAGCAAATACCCCCGGTTCCTTTCTCAGCTAGTCCACTCAAATCCCCCTATAGGGGTTTCCCATCCTCCCCTCAATTTCACCTTGAATTCTCAGGTTTGATTGAAGAGCTTCACAGAAGGGTCTATTACAGATTGAGGAATGATCCATTTCACATCTGAAGCTCCAAAGAGCTACTTGTGAGGAGTCTTTGAGTGCATTTATCTCACATGTGAAGCTTTCTGCAAAATCAATATGGGTATTTTTCAGTTTGACAAGTCAACATGAAATATCACATAATAATAGAAAAACAGAGTTGTACATTTAAACACACCCGATACAGTTATCTATGACAAAGCTTATAGTTATTACTCATGGATATCCTTGAGTATGCCTAATCTAAATTCATCCTGAGAGCTGGGCTAAAGCACACAGAAAGAGAAACTGACAGGCTACCATACTTTTGGCTCCTTTGTCCTAATTGATCCAGGTTTTGTGGTGAGAGGAGAAAATGGGCAGGAATCATGGCCTTTACTACCAACTTGGGAGTGATATCAGAAGTGGGAAGAAAATGACCAGAGGTGAAAAAGAAGAAGGAAGGAGAACAAATGAGAAATGTAAAGAACTTTAAATTTAACTAATTGGCAATAACTAGGTAAAATCATCACCCAAAGAGCAGTAACCATGCCTGTACCCAATCCCCACCACCATGGTAGGAAGCACTAGCAGAATAATTGACATATTTGTGTTGGGGTCTGACGATCTTTGGGTGAACTCCAGGTCTATTTTACTGTCTGCATCAGCTTGAGAAACATGTTTTAACACGTTTTTCTCTTAACTATTTTTTTTTAAATCTTGAAATGGGATTAATCAGATTTACTTATAAGGTTTTGTGAGGATTGAACAAGATGAAGCATATAGCACCTGGCACATAGAAATATTAATTGATTAATGGTAAATACTGATGAAATTATTAGAGTTTTCTTACACCTATCCACAAGGTCTCTAGGGTTCTAATCTGGTGCCATTTCTAGTGTTCCCTGGACCCTTTCCACATTGTTTAATGTCCCCAAGGTATAGATGACCATTTGGGTGAAAGAGTGAGTTCGCTATATTAACTCTAGTATCGGTCCTAGTAGAGGCGTGCAGCCACCCATATTCTCTTGCCTTAAAAACAGTCTTCCTCCAACCAGGAAGGCTGTCCTCACCAACCAAGAGAGAGAATCAAATGGGACTTTGAGAAAGGAAAAAACTCAGGCCTGGAGGCCAAATCAGCTTATCACTTCAAGCAAGAAATGAGGTAAAAGATGTAACATATAGTTTCCCTTCATATGCCAATATGCTATCATTAATACTGAGGTTATCTCTTTATATTCCACTGAAGGAAGAATCTTAAAATTAAACAAAAACAAAAACAAAAACAAAAACAAAAACCTTCTCAATAGCATATTGGCAACCCAGATTTGGTTAAGTGACTCACTATAACTTCTTATTCCTCTCCCTCACATTTTCCTGTAGCTTATCACTACCTAAGTAGTATTAACACCATCTATACTTGATTATCTGTGCTTGGATTTGTAGATTGCTTGAAGCATATTTATAACTTCAAGTTAACTCTCCCCACTACTCAGAATAAGTAGTGGCCAAATAAAAATAAGGCCAAAGTAAGCAAAACGTGTGAGTTCAGAGATGTGAAAATTCACGTTAATATAAGAGTAAGAAAAGTATCATTATAAAATTCAATTGAAGTTTAAAAACTCTTACCCTGTATTTCAAAGTCAAATAACTAAATATATATAGACTCTGTATTTAATTAATTCAACCAATATGTATCAAGAACTTAATATATGTAATACTGTTCATTTTTTAGCCACTTTACTGTTCTCCTCCATTATTAAAATTAAGCTATAGCTTTCATTCTAAAACCAAATTAAAATATTTTATTAAATGCTGATATAGAATTACAAGAACAAATTGAAACAATTTCCTACTTAGAAAGGGTCATTTCCTTAAAATTTTTAATTTATTTGTTTTGGACTCAAAATACATTTTCAGCAAGGCAACAAGTTTATAAATGACAATTAAGTTCCCAAATTGACACATAAAAACCTGTTTAATGTAAAATGTACCTGAAACACACTAGAACCAAGTCTTAAACACCTCTGGGTCGTAAGATCTGTAAATTTAATCCTGTAGAGGCTTAAGGAGTATCATCAAACATTGCATTTCCAAAATCTGAGACCTATCAGGCAAGACACCTGAGGTAAGAATAGAGCATCCATGAATTTGGGTGACCACTATTCTCAGGATCACCATCATATCAACACCATCACCATCATCATCATCATCATCATCATCATCATCTTGCCATATTTTGCCCATTGTATTAGAGCATGGAGGCTATAAGGATGATGCCAGGAGGTAGCCAATAAGATGACATCTCATCACTTTGATTTTTTAAATAAGTGGAGGAGAACTGCACCAGGGTGTCGGGCCCTCACTGTCTCTGGCACTGAAACGTGTCTTCCATCACGTTCATTTCCCTGAACATTTAAAAAATGCTTTCAGTTAAGCAAATGAGGGCTCTGAGATATCACTACCCACATCTCAGCATTTCCTCCTTCTAGATTTTGCCTTGTACTGTGGTCACACCAGACTCCTTAGGCACAGCTTTGAAAAGTCCAGGAAGGGGGCTAGCTCAGGACCTGTAAACATGTTCCTTGGCATGCTGATAGTACTTCAACAAAACCACAATACTGAAATGAATATTCGCCTTTCTAAAGATCTCAAAAGAAAATAATATCACAACTTTCCAATTATTTTTATATTTCAAAAGCTACCTTCCTTCATTATCAGGATTTTCTGTCTGATTCCTGTTTTGGTTTTGATTTTGATTGTAAACTTCACCACTCAAAAGTACGAGTGATGCTTGTTTTCCAAGTACTTCATATGCACCATTAAGTAGTAGCCTATAGTTCAACTAATAAAAGTGCTAACTATGAACATTCATTTCCTACCGTTTGTCCAACTTTCAAGTGAAAAAAACACCATACCCTACAATTTGCAATCCACTTAAATGACCTCTGGCCTTATCAAATCGTAATCACAAAACATATACATGCCTCACTTAGAAACTGAATTGAGCAGGGTTTGGGGGATGAGAAAATGGGGAGTTATTGTTTAACGAGTCTAGAGTTTCAGTTTTGCAAGATGAGAAAGTTCTGGAGCACTGTTGCACAGCAGTGTGAATCTACTACAGAACTGCAATTAACTCAAAATGGTTAAGATGGCAAATTTCAAGTTATTTTTTTACCACAATTTTAAAAAGTTTAAATAAAAAAAATAGTAAAACTGCTTGAAGACACTAGTGTATCTAATTCAAGAATAAATTAGTAATTATGGAACATCTTTTGAAAACTGAATTAAGGATATCCTGATTTTTAAGTATTTTGGCAGCCAATATCTTGGATTTTAGTCCTAATTTCTTTTCTATGAAAATACTGCCTACAAAATTATCTGTACAGTTTTCAAATCCAAATGGACTAACATATGACTCGACATAGGAGAAATTGACATGAGAATGCAGGTCAAAACTAAATAAATCAATGAAATTTGGATTATAGAATTTCACTTCTCTCCTGAAAGATTCAAACAGTGAAACACAAGAAAACCACCACTCCCAGGTGCTGTGTTCTGAGGCTGTAACTACCACACATTTTACCATTGCAAATCTCAACATTTCCCTGAATTCAGTGAATCTCAGTGGACCAAGCAAGTTGAAGCTCATTGAGACAAAAATACTTGAACCCAAACCAGACTAGTTTTCAGTGGTTTCTCTGTTTTTGTAACAATCATTCCACCGTATCTTAACACTTTCTTCAGGGTTTTTGTTGTTTTGTTTTGTTTTGCTTTGTTTTGTTTAACATTTTATTCTGGTTACTTTTTTTTTTTTTTTTTTTACCATTTTTTAAAAGTTATGTTATAAAGATTTTTTTTCAGGATTAAGTGTCATAATGCTTTCTCTTTGAACAAGGTAAGCAAATTTAAATTTATCCCACAGAAAGGCAGGAGACAGAAACTTTGCAAGAAGTAGGCAAAATGGGACTATGGAGTAATGAGGGAAGTTTATAGAAACTAGTGTCTTTAATTTATAATCCCACCTCACATACAAAGAATGAAATCAATCAAAAGTACAAGTAGATGGCTACCTTTTGAAAGTAAGATCCCAGGGATAAAATGATAAGATGAAAACTAATGGACATGATGCACTGATTCAAAAATTTATTAGAACTTTTTTCTCTGCATATGCCCTCTACTCCAATCATTTGATCATCTAATGTTTTTTTAAAGATTTATTTATTTATTTTAGAAAGCCAGAGAGAGAGAGAGAGTGGGGAGAGGGGCAGAGGGAGAGAATCCTCAAGCAACTCCCCACTGAGCATGGAGCTCCATGCAGGGCTCGATCCCACAACCCACCCAATCATGACCTGAGCCAAAACCAAGAGTTGGACACTCAATTGAAAGAGCCATCCAGGTGCCCCTCTAATGCTTTGTTTTTAACATTTATTCTTATAGTCCGCACAGTTTATTAGATTAGGGATAGCAAAACCTTGAAGTCCGGTGTGAATCTGCAGTTTATAATAATACCAATAGTTTTTGATAATACTAGTTACCTATAACTAACATATCTCAGCACTTACATTATCTCCTTTGAACAACCCTATGAGGTAAGTATCACTATTCCTTTAACATATGAGGAAACTGAGGCTTTGAGAGATTAAATAACTTCTTGCTAAATGAGTTTCCTCTTGCTTTGGGGTCTTCCTATTGCCCAATATCTCCTGAATAGAAACTATATCTTGGACACAGACACTTGCTATGATTGACTCCGTGATGAACCAAATGTAGTCATTGGCGAATATGGTCATTGATCAGAAGCAGCATCTCCCTTGGTTCCTCTGCTACCTCTCCAAGTATTCGCCAAGCACCCGGTTATAAACCATTCACTACAGAGAGTAGCATCCCCAATGACACGTCTTTTGAAATCCACTTGAATTCAGGACTATAATCACTATAATCACAATTGAGGTATTCCAGAAGATGCTACTACCTTTGCAAATACCATAACCAACAGCAGTGAAGAACATTAATGACCAGCACAATGGGCCTTTTCATTTCCCTGCTTCAGATCTGGATCCCCTTCTCCCCAAGACCTCTCGATGCCCAGGTGAATATATTCATACCATTCCTAGTGCAAACAGAGTGAGGACACACTCTCACATGTTACTCAGGACAAGCCTAAGAATCCAAGAATAGCACAGCTAGAATCCTAAGGGCTCTCTCTGCCATGCCATAAAATTATATGTGAGAAAAATGTGGTCCAAAAAAGTAAAATGATTTGCCCAAGGTCATAAGCTAATAAGTGGGGGGAAAAAAAAAGAGAGAGAGAGAGATTTCACTGCAAGTCCAGTGCATTTTCCACTTAGACTTTTAAACAAAAGACCTACTATGTGTCAAATAAGGTACCATGTATGTTACATACAGTATTTTGTATAATCCTAACAACCTTCACAAAAAATAAATAGTATTACTCTTCTTATATAAATGAAAAAGATTAAGTAATCTAGTAATCTAGTTAAATTCACATAGCTAGAAAGTAGCAGCTGTAGGGATCGCTATTAACACCTTACTTTTAATATAATGGTCAAATTCCTATTAAAAAAAACAAAACAAAATAAAAAATAAATCCAGAAGGGATTATGCTGCTAAGAAGTATGGATTGATATTGAGATTAGAGAAGAAAAGGTGTAAAATTAAGGCCTGGGAAATCAACAAAACTAAAGTAAAGGTGTTGCATGAATATACTGGTCTTTATTTTTATTTCTTTTTTCCCAAAAGGATTTAATTGGTCTATTTAACAACAACAACAAAAAAATGCATCTGATACAATAAACTAAATTTAAAGTTGGTGAATAAAATAGTCTAAGGGAAAATGCAGTGAAATTAAAAGACAAAATTATTGCAAGGAAGTCTTATCTACTTGCCAGGAGTAGTCCATAAATTTGAATCTGAGCTTTCAGACAGGCTATATGAAGAGGGAAATGTGATTCATTACATAGATCAGAGTGTCCCTAAAACAAAGAACATGCCATTTGCTCAGGAGGACACAATTATTCCTGGTTCTGAGACCATAGAGAAACTTGTCCCTGTGGCCCTCCTCGAGAAGACACAGCACAGAACAGGAAACAGTCACCTCAAAATATGGTCCCAGCCTGCAGAGCCCAACTGCTTGGGCGGTTGAGTGCACCATGTTTATTAGTGCCAGGCGGCAGCATTGCCTTGGCCAGAATTCAGTCAAGGCAGTTCTTTGGGGACAGCATGCTAGTTTTCTCAGGGAACCAGCAGAAGGGATGAGAGAGAATGATGCTGAATGTGAAGATGGTCAAGACCTGCATAAATCCAATACTAATGCTAATTCCCGTAACACCTTTCCTAGGACACCCAACCCATCTCCACCTGGACGGCATTTAGTTCCCTTCCATTTACTCATTCCATCTGAACACAATTCATACTTCCTAGCCTCTCCTGATGCAAAAGAACAGGTAGAAACTGATGGTCTCTGCACCAGACCCAGTCTCAAGTTGTCCTGAGGAGAATGAGTGAAGTGGGCAAAACAGGCAAAGCCAGGCCAAGAGAGCAGTGGTGTGCTCATAGGTTGTGTCAGTTCATTTGTCAGAGAGAGGTCCACCATTCCTGGGCTTTGCAGAGAGCCCCAGCTGCCACTGGCAAACCTTTCAGGAGCCACTACTCCCATTCATTATTTCACTCAGTCACTGAGTCAACCAATATCTATTAGTAATTATTATGGTTACATACCCAGGAAGCACAGCTAGACAAGATGCACAGTGCCCTTTCCTAATGAAGTTAGTGGGTTTCTAACTGAAGAGGCTCCTAATTTAGGCAACTCAAGAAAAAAGCATGGAGCTGGAGAATTAATAACTAAAACTCTACATGCTGTCTTTTTTTCACAAAAGGCTGTGGGAGAATTCATCTGGGAATCTGAAGAGCAGCCCTTCCTTGGGGATTAACTAAAGACTATGGCCTTGCAATTCATTTCAGTAGTCCATGCCTTTCATGGTCTCATCTATCAAGAAAGAAACTAATATGTGACAAATACATCATAATATTCTGTGAAAGAATAAAAAACGTTGTGAGAGCTAAAAACATTATGGAAATATTCCCTTTAAAACATGTACACGTTGATAAAATGGACCTTAAAGCTATTATTACATAAGTACACCTGAGTGTCTGTCATAGTTAGAAACTTGTGCTAAGAACACAAGATAATTAGGGCCACCTGGCTGGCTCAGTTAGTAGAGCATGCAACTCTTGATCTCGGGGTCATGAGTTCCAGCCCCACATTGGGTATAGAGATTACTAAAATAACTAACTAACTAAATAAATAAATAAATAAATAAAACAAAAGAAAAGAATACAGATAATGAAATAAAAAATGAGCAATTTATTCTACCTAAACACTAGACAATTATATTAATTATAACATTTAATGGCTTGCACTGAAGGACTCACTGATTGACAAATACAGCCCTTCTAGAATGTTAAAAACATAATTAGGAGTAGCTTGAAATGGCAGCACCCATGTACTCTTACCTGTTGATGTGCAAACATTGTGGTTATGTAAGGAATAAAATATCAAAATAGTCATTTCATATTATTAACCAAGGTTCAGAGCATGGTAAGAAATGACTCTATTCCAGAGAGAGTTCTGCATTCACTTAAAACTCTTCTAACTGAAACTAGAATTGTCATCTCCCTTCCCCAACTCACAATCTATACCAAAGGAATATAGTCAACTGGAAAACAAAGAGCACTGGAGAAAGAAACAAACTACCAAATCCAAAAAGCACAGAATTTCTTTGCAGCCAGAGAAATTCATACCAAGACATGTTGTAACTAAAATGTCAAAAGTTAAATACAAAGAGAGAATCTTAAAAGCAGCAAGACAAAACAACTTGTTACACACAAGGTAAATCCCCTAAGGCTATGAGCAGATTTTTCAGCAGAAACTTTGCAGGAAAGAAGAAAGTGGCATGATATATTAAAGTACTGAGAGGAAAAAAAACTTCCAAGTAAAAATATTCTACATGGTAAGGTCATCATTCAGAATACAAGGATAGATAAAGAGTTTTCCAGATAAGCAAAAAGTTAAAGAAGTTAATCACCACTAAACTGACCTTACAAGAAATGTTAAAGAGACTTCTTTAAGCTGAAAAGAAATGGCACTAATTAATGAAAAGAAAACATACAAAAGAAAAAAAAACTCACTGGAAAAGGTAAATATATAGTAAAGGTGGTGGATTAATCATTTATAAAGCTAATATGAAGGTCAAAAGACAAAAGTAGTGAAATTAACTAAAACTACAATAATTAGTGATGGGATACATAAAAAGATGTAAATGTGACATCAAAAGCATAAAATGGGGGTAAAAATATATTTTTGGAATGTATTCAAATTTGAGTTGCAATCAATTTAAAATAGACTGTTATGTAACTAAGAAGTTATATGTGAACCTCACAGCAACCACAAAGGGAAAACTTATAGTAAATACAAAAAAGAAAATGAGAAAGAGAGAAATCTAAGCATAACAATAAGGAAAGCCATCAAACCACAATGGGAGAGAGATATAGAAAAAAAAGTAATGCAGAGGAACTACAGAAAACAGCCAGAAAACAATGATCAAAAGGGCAACAGAGGGGCGCCTGGGTGGCTCAGTCGTTAAGCGTCTGCCTTCGGCTCAGGTCATGATCCTAGGGTCCTGGGATCGAGCCCCACATCTGGCTCCCTGCTCAGCGGGAAGCCTGCTTCTCCCTCTCCCACTCTCCCTGCTTGTGTTCCTGCTCTCGCTGTGTCTCTCTCTGTCAAATAAATAAATAAAATCTTTAAAAAAAAAAAAAGGGCAACAGATACATACCTACCAATAATTACTTTAAATGTAAACAGATTAAATTCTCCAATCAAAAGACATATACAGTGGCTGAATGGATAAAAACAAGATGCATCTATTTGTTGCCAACAGGGGACTCACTTCAGAAGGATACACACAGACTGAAAGTGAAAGGATGGAAAAAATATTGCAAACAAATTGAGATTTAAAAGAGCTGATGTAGCTATACTTATATCAGATGAAATAGGTTTTAAAACAAAGACTGTAATAAAAGATAAAAAAAGGCATTGCATCATGATAAAGGGGTCAATCCAGCAAGAACATACAACATTTATAAATACCTATGTACCCAACATAGGAGTACTAAAATATATGAAGCAAAGATTAACAGATCTAAAGGGAGAAACTGACAGCAAGACAATAAGAGTGGGGGATTTTAACACTCCACTTACATCAGTGGATAGATCATCCAGACAGAAAATCAATAAGAAAAATCAACCTTAAATGACACATTAGACTAGATGGACTTTATTAATAGACATATACAGAACATTCCATCCAAAAACAGAAAAATACAAATTTTTCCAAAGAGCAGATGGAACATTCTCCAGGAGAGATCATATTAGTCCACAAAACAAGTCTCAAGAAGACTGAAGTCATATCAAGCATCTTTTCCAACCACAATGGTATGAAACTAAGAAAACTGAAAAAATAACAAAAATGTGAAAATTAAACAACATGCTACTGAACAACCAACAGGTCATCAAAGAAATCAAAGGAGAAATCAAAAAATATCTAGAGACAAATGAAAGCAGAAATATGGCATACCAAAACCTATGAGATGCAGCAAGAGTGAATATAAGAGGGAAGTTCATAGCAATACAGGCCTAAGTCAAGAAACAAGAAAAATCTCACATAAACGATGTAACTTTACAACTAAAGGAACTAGAAAAAGAGGAACAAACAAAACTCAAAGTTGGTAGAAGAAAAGAAATAATAAAATAAGAGCCAAAATAAATGAAATAGAGACTAAAAAGACAAATAGAAAAGATCAATGAAACTGGGAGCTGGTTCTTTGAAAAGACTCATAAAATTGACAAACCTTTAGCTAGACTAACCAAGAAAAAGAGAGGGCTCAAATAAATAAAAAAATGAAAGAAGAGAAACAACAAATGATACCACAGACATACAAAGGATTATGAGTCTACTATGAACAATTATATGTCCACAAACTGGATAACCTAGAAGACATGGATAAACACCTAGAAATATACAATTTTCCAAAACTGACTCATGAAGAAATAGAGATTCTGAATAGACCAAACACTAGTAAAGAGATTGAATAGTAATTAAAAACCTCCTTACAAACAGAAGGCCAGGACAAGATGGCTTCACTGGTGAATTCTATCAAACATTCAAGAAGATTTAATACTTATCCTTGTCAAACTTCTCCAAAAAACTGAAGAGGAGGGAATGCCTTCCAGACACTTCCTATGAAGCCAGCATTATGCTGATACCAAAACCAGACAAGGACATCGCCAAAAAAAAGAAAATTACAGGCCCATATCCTTGTATTGGGATATTAAACATAGACACAAAAATCCTTGGTGCACCTGGGTGTATCAGTCGGTTAAGTGTCTGCCTTTGGCTCAGGTTATGATCCCGTGATACTGGGATCAAGCCCCTCATCTGACTCCCTGTTTCAGCAGGGAGTCTGCTTCTCCCTCTCCTTCTGCCTCTCCCCTTGGCTTGTGCTCTCTCTTACTCACTAACTGTCTCTCTTAAAAAAATAAATAAAATCTTTTAAAAAAATCCTCAACAAAATGTTAGCAAACTCAATTCAACAATACATTAAAAAGATCATACACCATGATCTAGTGGGATTTATTCCAGTGATACAAGGATGGCTCAACATGTGCAAATCAATCAACCTGGTATACCACATTAAAAAAATGAAAGATAAAAATCATATGATCATCTTAACAGGTGCAGATAAAGCATTTGACAAAACTCAACATCCATTTATGATTTTAAAAACTCTCAACAACGTGTGTGTGTGTGTGTGTGTGTGTATAATGTGCATCAACATAATAAAAGCCATATATGACAAACACAGTTAATATTATACCCACTAGTATAAAAGCTGAAATCTTTTCCTTTAAGATCAGAAACAAAACAGGGATGCCACTATCTTCATTTAAAAAAAAAAAAAAAAAGATTTTATGTTTAAGTAATCTCTACACCCAACATGGAGCTTGAACTCACAACCCCAAGATCAAGAGTTGTATGCTCTTCCAACTGAGCCAACCAGGTGCCTCATTCTCACTTTTATTCAACGTAGTATTGGAAGTCCTGCCACAGTAATTAGGCAAGAAAAATAAATAAAAGGCATCCAAACTGGAAAGAAGAAGTATTTGTTGCTATTTGTGGATGACACAGTGCTACATTTAAATGACCCTAAGGACTCCACCAAAAATGGTAAGAGCTAATAAATGAATTCAGTAAATTGCAGGATACAAAATTAATATACAAAAATCTGTTGCACTTCTACACACTAATAATGAACTATAAGAGAAATCAAGAAAACAATTCCATCTACAATCACATCAAACAGAACAAAATATCTAGGAGTAAATTTAACCAAAGAAGTGAAAGACCTGTACACTGAAAACTACAAGATATACACTGAAAGAAATTAAAGATGACATAAGTGGAAGGATATTCCATGCTCATGGATTGGAAGAATTAATATTGTAAAAATATCCATACTACCCAAAGCAATCTACAGATCCAATGCAATCTCTATCAAAGTCCAAAGGCATTTTTCACAGAACTAAAACAAATAATTCTAAAATTTGTGTGGAACCTCAAAAGACTCCAAAAGAACCAACACAGTCTTGAAAAAGAAGACAAAGCCAGAAGTATCAGGATCATTGATTTTAAACTATACTACAAAGCTACAGTAGTCAAAACAATATAGTATTGGCATAAAAACAGACACACAGATCTCTGGCACATAATAGAGAGTCCAGAAATAAACTCATGCATGTATGGTCAATTAATTTATGGCAAAGGTATCAAGAATACACAATGGATAAAGAATAGTCTCTTCAATAAATGGTGCTGAAAAAAGTGGACAGCCACCTGCATAAGAATGAAACTGAACCAACCACTATCTTATGTCATATATTAAAATTAACACAAAATGGATGACTTTAATGTTAGACCTGAAAACATAAAACTCCTAGAAGAAAACATAAGCAGTAAGTTCCTTGATATTGGTCTTGGTGATGGTTTTTTGACTCTGACTCCAGAGACAAGGGAAACAAAAGCAAAAATAAATAAATGGGATTACATCAAACTAAAAAGCTTCTGCATAGCTCTTTCCACCATTTTGGAGCCTAAGGAGGCCTGCTGGGAACAGGATGCCTAAAACGACAAATAGGTCTGGAAGGTGTGGTCCAAGGTCATTTTTGCTGGCTATCAGTGGGGTCTCTAGAACCAGAGGGAGCACAAAGCTCTTCTTAAAATTGAAGGTGTTTATGCTGAGATGAAACTGAATTCATCTAGGCAAGAAATGTACCTATGCGTACAGAGCAAAGAAAAACACGGTGACTCCTGGTGGCAAACCAAACAAAACCAGAGTAATCTAGGGAAAAGTAACTTGTGGTCATGGAAACAGTGGCATGGTTTGTGCCAAATTTCAAAGCAACCTTCCTGCTAAAGGCATTGGCCACACAATCCATGTGATGCTGTACCCTTCAAGGATTTAAACTTACAGAAAAGTAAATAAATAAAGGTGTAGATTTGTTCTCTTGTAAAAAATAAATAAAGAAAGAAAGAAGCTTCTGCATAGCTAAGGAAACCATCAACAAAATGGAAGGCAACCTACTGAATGGGAGAACATATTTGCCAATCATGTATCTGATAAGGAGTTGATATTCAAAATATATAAAGAACTCATACAACTCAATAACAAAACACAATCTAGTTACAAAAATAGGTGGAAGATCTGAATAGACATTTTTCCAAAGAAGACATACAGATGACTAATAAGCACATGATTAGATGTTTTACATCACTAATCACCAGGGAAATGCAAATCAAAAAACCACAATGAGATATCACTTTACACCTATCAGAATGGCTACCATCAAAAAGACAAGAAATAACAAGTGTTGGTGAGAATGCAGAAAAAAGGGAACCCACGTGCACTGTTGGTGGGAATGTAAATTGGTGTGGTCACCATGGAAAACAATATAGAGGTTCCTCAAAAAATTAAAAATAGAGCTACCATATGATTCACTAATTCCACTACTGGGTATTTATCTGAAGGAAAAAAAAACAAAACACTATTTCGAAAAGATATATTCACCCTTACATTCACTGCAGCATTATTTACAATAGCCAAGATACGGAAATCACCTAAGAGTCCACTGATGGATGAGAAGGTATACTAAAAATATACAATGGAATACTACTCAGCTGTAAAGAAGGCTGAAATCTTGCCATTTGTAACAACATGGTAGACCTTGAAGGCATTATATTAAGTGAAATAAGTCAGACAGAGAAAGACAAATGTGGAGTCTAAACAGCAAAACAAACCAACAAAACAAAACAAAGTCCAAACTCATAGGTACAGATTACAGAGTGGTGGTTGCCTGAGGGCAGGTGGATGGGGGGAATGGGTAATGGGGATCAAGAGGTACAAAGTTCTAGTTATAAAATAAATAAGTTATGGGGATGTAATGTACAGCATGGGAAATATAGTCAGTAATATTGTATTAACCTGTATGGTAACAGATGGTGACTACACTTACTGTGGTGATCAGTTCACAGTATGTACAAATGTCGAATCATTGTGTTGTATACATGAAACTAATATAATATTGCATGTCAATCATACTTCAATAAAAAAAGAAAAGAAAGGGCTCATTAGATACTTTATAAGGAAATATTGCTAGGCATCTATGTAATGTTCTCTTAGCACCTTTTAAAATATACTTTCCCTTGAATAAATAAATAAATAATAAATAATAAAATACACCTAACCTCTTACTTTCTCCCACCTAGTCTCCCAGATTTAAGGCCCTGTGAATACTCTGCAGACCCCATACACCATTACATCTGAAGACCAATGATATCAAACAGATTAAAATGAGCCCATATCCCACATTAAGTATAATCATTTTGCTGTAAAAATTTGGAAAGGATTTTTATAATTTTGTTTCTGAAATATTAAGCTTCCAATAATATGCCTAATTTATAACCAACTATGATTTCCAAGTGATCATCAAGCACCTAGAGGAATGCTTACAGAGTGAAAAGTTTTAACTTAAAAACTCTTTTCAAATGTCTTGACATTTGCATGCTACTCTTTTTGACAATGAATGGAGCTGACATAATATTGCATTTTACTTAGTTATTAACCTGAATTTTGTTCTTCTAATCTGCAACCCGTGTGTGATCGGACCTTAAATATTTTCCTAGGCCTGTGAAACTTGGAAACTCTGGAGTGCCTTCAGTTCATAATGAAATCAATAGGCCTGCCTGCAACAGCCCCAGATTATCATCCCCATCAGAGACCTAGTACAGGAGTCCTTGGGGACTGAACCACCAAACACTCAGCCCAAGGACTGGTCACTGTGCAGTCCTGCCTGGTCTTCGCTGGTTATAATCTGACACCGGCTGGTCTTCAGGCAAGCAGTCCGCATGCGGATGGGATACCTTGTCTGAGCACGCAGAACTCCTCAATGTCTAGTGGCTACATTTGGCTCCTTGTTTGAAGTTTTTTGTTTGTTTGTTTTTACATCTTTCAAATAAAATCTTCTTTTGAGATTCAGCTTGACATTAGAAGGAATAATATATAACTCACCACACTCCCTCTAACCCACAAAAACAACCCCAAAAATTACTCAGTGGAAAAACCTTCAGAAATAAATAGACACAACATATAACTCTTAGTATTTCCTATTCAGTCTTCGGAGGCTCTTTGAAGGCAGCCCTGTAGCTAAGAGCCCAGGCTCCCCCCCTGTACTGACCTCTGCTGGGGCCAGAAGTCTCCAAGCCCACCGTTCCCAAAGCAGTGGCCCCACATCCTTTATACTGTGCTGCTTTTTAAAAAAGATTTTATTTATTTATTTGACAGAGAGAGGGCACAAGCAGGAGGAGCAGCAGACAGAGGGAGAAGCAGGCTCCCCGCTGAGCAGGGAGCCCTGTGCGGGGCTCGATCCCAGGACCCCAGGATCAGGACCCGAGCCAAAGGCAGCCGCTCAACTGACTGAGCCACCCAGGCACCCTATACTGTGCTGCTTTTTAAAGGAAAAATGTCTGGGGAAAATTGTTAACTATGTAGGTAAATATGGCATATTCTTAAATTTAAAATTCCAGAGAGATTTTTCAATATTTACAGTTCTGATTTCCTTGTAGATGTTCCTAAAACAATGGCACCATTAAACCTTAAAATTAATACCTTACATTGAGAACAAATGCTATGCCTTTTATAAGCATCTCCTTAATCCGTTCTTTCTCTTTATTCATTTAATATCGGTTGAGCACCTTCTCCGTGCCAGACACCATGCTGAGCCCTGGTGAGTACAGCAGACGGAGTCCCTGGGAATAAAGAAGGCAACAATTGCAGCCCATTGCGGTGTCTTCTGTAAGTGCTTCTGCATGGTTAATTTAAACCTGTTTTACTAAAATTCAATCCCATTTCTCCTTGTTCTACCCATGGAGTAGGTAAACAACAGCCAATCACTGTCTTCTCCAACATAGGCTTCCTGATACTTGAAACACTCAAATTTCTTTTTTCTTGTTCAAAATAAACATATTTTTCCACAAAGAAAAGAAGATTACATTTGATGTGTGCAACAAGCCAATATAACTCCTTTGCTGTGTCATCACATTGTCATTGATACGAAAATATAGAATATAACTTTTCAGTCACATTGAAAAGATAGAGGAAAATACAGTCTCGTGATCAACTAGTTTCTTAGGCATTAATCTATACACAATCTTGATAATACTATTCTAAAAAAAATGTACTATAATGAAACAAAAATTGTGTCTCATTGCACTAGCTGAGGAAAAAGTAACTAATAGGTCTCTACCCCATATGACTCATATCTGAGTACCCTGCCCCCAAAGAAATCAAGACACACTGTCACTGAACCACATTATTATACCTTAAGAAGACTATAAAATGTGTACATCACTCATTCATTGACATTAAACTTGTGCCAAAACTATTAAGAGCACATATTAATACATATCCCAAATGTGTAGGAATGACTACAGAATAAAACACAAAATGAAATTGGTACTCACTATTAATTTGTCTTTTATAAATGATTAAGTAAAGCATATGAAGGAAATAAAAGGGCAATAAATACCCTTTTATCACAAACTGGGGGATTTCTCTTACTCTGGGCTTGCACACAACCAGTTTAGAAATATGCATAATTGCCTATGGTCAACATCATATCACTGCCAGATCACACATTAAACAGATAACCACTATTATTATAAAAGCGACTTCCTTGACCTCATATTTTGGTCTGGCTAGGAATTCCTGTATTTTCCCAGATCAGCTGTTACACGGTGCCAGTCTTGTGCTGTGCATGTCAATTTTGTACCAGTGTAAGTGACCGTCGCCTTACAGAGCATACTCGAAAACACACTTCTATGCATAGGAATAGCATAAGTTCAAGAAATATGATCATAGTTCTTGCAGTGCTTTTTAAAATCTGAAGTCTATGTGTGTTTTTCTATTATAGCTAAGGTACAGTGTGTGTTATTTGGCAGCTGAATTTGACATGAAAATATAAAAGGTTTGGGCAACCACATATTTGGAAATAGAAATCTTTCCTGAAAACATGGCTTTGGTTTTTAAACACAGCTAAATTTCTGGAAACTTCAATTTGTTAAAGACAGCCAAGACTTCAATCATATTTAACATATTCCTGGGGTTTACATATAGTGTTTCAAAGTAATAAACAACATCTTGTTTGGAGTAGCATGAAGAAAATGAGGCAAGCACTTCTTTAGAGTAAAAGCTCCACTTTTAAAAATAGTTTGGAGACTCATTCTTATGTTGGTAAAATCACAAAACACTATTCAGCAAACAAAACATGATGAGCTCAATTCAAGTTGGTAAACATTTTTAGCTGGCTTCATTTGTAGTAAGAATTTTAATGTAACCATAACTTCAAGAATATGTCTCTCATAATAGAAACTTGAGGGGCATAACTTTTTTTTAATTGTTAATAAGAACAATGGTGTCAAGTTTGCACTTGAAAATCGGAAGAGATGTGATGACAACAGTGAATTGATGGTTTAAACAAGTTTAAAAATCACATTACAGCACACTAAAATGCAACCACACTTACTCACCAGTGCTCTCACTGCAGCAACCAACAAGCCCCAGGTCTGATTCAGTAGCAGAAAATACACTCCTTCCCTAAGGTATGGTCTATATATACCTTACGTCCAGCATGTAAAACTAGCAATATGGTTGTAAATCTTTCACATGCTTTTGCCTCATCGGTCTAAACACAACAGCGATGTCTGAAAACTCTTAAGTCTCTGAGTAAGAATAACAAGCCCTTTTCAACAAGCAAAACATGACGAGTCAAATAGTATTATCCAAGAAAAGGAAGGAGCTTTCTCTATACTCTTTATAAGAAGTCAGGTCAGGGTGCCTGGGTGGCTCAGTCGGTTAAGCGTCTGCCCTCAGCTCGGGTCATGATCCCAGCTTCCTGGGATTGAGTCCCGCGTTGGGCTCCCTGCTCCATAGGGAGTCTGCTTCTCCCTCTGCCTCTCTCTGTGTCTCCATGAATAAATAAATAAAATCTTAAAAAAAAAAAGAATATAGGTCAAATTTCATTTCACCATGCTTTTTCCCTGTACAAGGACTCAGTGAACAGAAAATCTGTTGTAAGAACAGTTACGGATTCACATCCGGATAATTTATGGCAAAACAACTAATAAGAATATGAACATCTTGTTCTGTGGTCAATACTCCTTAAGTTTGTCTGCATGTTATTCCTAGCTTGTTTTATAATAGATACTTTATTTCTAGTGGCTAGCAGGTAAAACATGGGAATTTGTCTAAAGGTTTAAAAGTTGCTGAGATACTACTTCACACCCATTAGGATAGATACCATCAAAAACAGAAAACAACAAGTGTTGGTGGCGAGGATGTGGAGAAATTGGAGGCTCATGGCATATGGAATGCTAAATGGTGTGGTCACTACAGAAAACAGTGTGTCAGTTCCTCAAAACATTAAAAATAGAATTACCATATAATCCAGCAATTCCACTTCTGGGTATATACCCAGAAGAATTGGAAATAGGGTCTCAAAGAGGTATTTGTACACCCATGATATAGCAGCATTATTCATAACAGTCAAACAGTGGGAGCAACCCAAGGATCAATTAATGAATGAATGAGAAACAAAATGTGGCATATTCGTACAATGGAATATTATTCAGCCTTAAAAAGGAATGAAATTCTGACAAATGCTACACCATGAATGAATCTTGAGGACATTATGCTACGTGAAATAGGCCAATTACCAAAAGGCAAATGCTCTAAGATTCCACTTCTGTGATGTGCCTTGAGTAGTCAAATTCATAGAGACAAAAAGTAGAATGGTGGTTCCCAGGGCTGGGGGGAGGGGAGAATAGGAAGTTATGGTTTAATGGGTACAGAGTTTCAGTTTTGCAGGAAGAAAAGAGTTCTATAGATTGGTTGCACAACAACATGAATATACTTAACGCTACTGAACTGTATACTTAAGAATGGTTAAGGTTTCCCAGGGGAATTCTACCAAACATTTAAAGAAGAATTAATACCTATTCTTCTGAAACTGTTCCAAAAAATAGAAATGGAAGGAAAACTTCCAAACTCGTTTTATGAGGCCACCATTACCTTGATCCCAAAACCAGACAAAGACCCCATCAAAAAAGAGAACTACAAACCAATATCTTTGATGAACATTGATGCAAAAATTCTCACCAAAATACTAGCCAATAGGATATAACAGTACATTAAAAGGATTATTCACCATGACCAAGCGGGATTTATCCCTGGGCTGCAAGGTTGGTTCAACATCTGCAAATCGACCAATGTGATACAATACATTAATCAAAGAAAGAACAAGAACCATATGATCCTCTCAATAGATGCAGAAAAAGCATTTCACAAAGTACAGCATCCTTTCTTGATCAAAACTCTTCAGAGTATAGGGATAGAGGGTACATACCTCAATATCATAAAAACCATCTATGAAAAACCCACAGCGAATATCATTCTCAATGGGGAAAAACTGAGAGCTTTCCCCTAAGGTCAGGAACACGGCAGGGATGTCCACTATCACCACTGCTATTCAACATAGTACTAGAAGTCCTAGCCACAGCAATTAGACAACAAAAAGAAATAAAAGGCATGCAAATTGGCAAAGAAGAAGTCAAACTCTCACTCTTTGCAGATGATATTACACTTTATGTGGAAAACCCAAAAGACTCCACCCCAAAACTGCTAGAACTCATACAGGAATTCAGTAAAGTGGCAGGATATAAAATCAATGCACAGAAATCAGTGGCATTCCTATACACCAACAACAATACAGAAGAAAGAGAAATTAAGGAGTCGTTCCCATTTACAATTGCACCCAAAATCATAAGATACCTAGGAATAAATCTAACCAAAGAGGCAAAGAATCTGTACTCCGAAAACTGTAAAATACTCATGAAAGAAACTGAGGAAGACACAAAGAAATGGAAAAACGTTCCATGCTCATGGATTGGAAGAACAAATATTGTGAAGATGTCAATGCTACCTAGAACAATCTACACATTTAATGCAATCCCCATCAAAATACCATCCACTTTTTTCAAAGAAAGGGAACAAATAATCCTAAGATTTGTATGGAACCAGAAAAGACCCTGAATAGCCAGAGGAATGTTGAAAAAGAAAAGCAAAGCTGGCGGCATCACAATTCCAGACTTCCAGCTCTATTACAAAGCTGTCATCATCAAGACAGTATGGTACTGGCACAAAAACAGACACATAGATCAATGGAACAGAATAGAGAGCCCAGAAATGGACCCTCAACTCTACGGTCAACTAATCTTCAACAAAGCAGGAAAGAATGTCCGATGGAAAAAAGACAGTCTCTTCAACAAATGGTGTTGGGAAAATTGGACAGCCACATACAGAAGAATGAAACTGGACCATTTCCTTACACCACACACAAAAATAGACTCAAAATGGTTGAAAGACCTAAATGTGAGACAGGAATCCATAAAAATCCTTGAAGAGAACACAGGCAGCAACCTCTTCGACCTCAGCCACAGCAACTTCTTCCTAGAAACATCACCAAAGGCAAGGGAAGCAAGGGCAAAAATGAACTACTGGGACTTCATCAAGATAAAAAGCTTTTGCACAGCAAAAGAAACAGTCAACAAAACCAAAAGACAACCGACAGAATGGGAGAAGATATTTGCAAATGACATATCAGATAAAGGACTAGTATTCAAGATCTATAAAGAACTTACTAACTCAACACCCAAAGAACAAATGATCCAATCAGGAAATGGGCAGAAGACATGAACAGACATTTTTCCAAAGAAGACATCCAAATGGCCAACAGACACATGAAAAAGTGCTCAACATTGCTCGGCATCAGGGAAATCCAAATCAAAACCTCAATGAGATACCACCTCACACCAGTCAGAATGGCTAAAATTAACAAGTCAGGAAATGACAGATGTTGGTGGGGATGCGGAGGAAGGGGAACCCTCCTATACTGTTGGTGGGAATGCAAGCTGGTGCAGCCACTCTGGAAAACAGTATGGAGGTTCCTCAAAAAGTTGAAAATAGAGCTACCATATGACCCAGCAATTGTACTACTGGGTATTTACCCCAAAGATACAAATGTAGGGATCCGAAGGGGTATGTGCACCCCAATGTTTATAGCAGCAATGTCCACAATAGCCAAACTATGGAAAGAGCCAAGATGTCCATCGACAGATAAATGGATAAAGAAGATGTGGTATACACACACACACACACACACGCGCGCGCGCACGCGCGCGTGCACGCGCACGCATATAATGGAATATTATGCAGCCATCAAAAGGAATGAAATCTTGCCATTTGCAACGATGTGGATGGAACTGGAGGGTATTATGCTGAGTGAAATAAGTCAATCAGAGAAAGACAGGATCTCACTGATATGAGGAATTTTTTTTAAAGAATTTATTTATTTATTTGAGAGAGAGCAAGCTAGAGAGAGAGAGCACAAGCAGGGGGAGTGGGAGAGGGAGAAGCAGGCTCCCTGCTGAACAGGGAGCCCGATGTGGGGCTCGATCTCAGGACCCTGGGATCATGACCTGAGCCAAAGGCAGATGCTTAACCATCTGAGCCACCCAGGTGCCCGATATGAGGAATTCTTAATCTCAGGAAACAAACTGAGGGTTGCTGGAGTGGTGGGGGGTGGGAGGGATGGGGTGGCTGGGTGACAGACATTGGGGAGGGTATGTGCTATGGTGAGTGCTGTGAATTGTGTAAGACTGTTGAATCACAGACCTGTACCTCTGAAACAAATAATACATTATATGTTAAAAAAAAAAAAAAAAGGAAGAAGATAGCAGGAAGGGAAAAATGAAGGGGGGGAAATTGGAGGGGGAGACAAACCATGAGAGACTATGGACTCTCAGAAACAAACTGAGAGTTCTAGAGGGGAGGGGGGTAGGGGAATGGGTTAGATGGGTGATGGGTATTAAAGAGGGCACGTACTGAATGGAGCACAGGATGTTAAACGCAAACAATGAATCATGGAACACTACATCAAAAACTAATGATGTAATGTATGGTGATTAACATAACATAATAAAATTTAAAAAAAAAAAAAGGATGGTTTAGGTGGTAAATTTTATGTGATGTGTATTTTGCCCCAAGGAAATCTTTTTTTAAATTGAAATAAATAAATAAAGTCCGTGTAGTCTGAAGATCAGGGCCAAGCCTGCTGCATCATTTCATCATTGAATCTTCACAACAACACAGGCCATGAGTGATACTCTGTCCATGTTACAGATGGGACAGCTAAGGCCAAAACCTCAGAACTCAGAAAAGATCACACTCCTAGTTAAGTGGAAGGTTTGAGGGACAAATGACTCCATCCCTGTTCTATGTCCAGTAGCACACTCTGCCTCTCACACCAACATTGATACCTTACTGCAAATTCCTGTCATTTAGTCCCCAAACAGCAATCATTTTCATTGTTTAATCACCCACACGTGAGCTGGTCTTGATCTTAAGCCCATGTCTTCAGCACGAAATAGACACTGGGATAGGAAGACAAGATCCCTGGCTTGCATGGTTTACTGTCCAGCAGATAAAAACGGAAATGAAAACAAAGACCCTTGCATGTAAGCAGACATATAACAGATTTATAGCCTTCAGTTGGAGTCCACAGGAGGAGAGGAGAATGCCCTGCTGAATGAAGGGGCCAAAGACCGGCTGCTGTCATTTCTGCTGTGACGGTCCCCTCTCCTCTAGCCTTTTCATCCTTGCCTGCCTCACTGTTCAATATGAAAATACCCCCACTTTTAGTAGAGGATGGAAGCCTGAAAAAGCCTATGTTAAATGTCTGTTTGTAAAAGATGTTTCTCATCCAAAAGAGGAAAGGATTTGTAAGAATCTCTAACCATCCACTTAGAGAAAGGATACGATGAAATATTAAGTGTTTGACTAAACCTCTCTTCCTACAGTCTAACAGTGGACAAGTATCAGGAGAAAAAAAGGAAAATCAATATTTTTAAAACATTTGCCTCACCGATTCACAGCTTAGACTCTCAAAATCCTTACCAAAAAAAAAAAAAAAAAAAGAAAGAAAGAAAAAGATACTTTACAGTCTTTGTCCAGAGGAGTAAAGTTTTATATGTTCCCTATGCAAGCAAGAAGTGATAAGATGGAGTAATTTTAGTAATAAACCTTAAGACTTTAAAAATCAATAAGGAAAGATCTATAGAGTCACATCTAGATATGCCTAGGAGAACTTTGAAAGTACACATACTAAGGACTCTAAGATCTTAGAGGGATGGGGAAATCTTTCACTCTTATTTTATATGATTTTATGAATATATGATGCATTTTTTGGCATTTTTCAAATAAAAAAGGAAAAGCAGACAAGACTAATAAATACTTTCATAGATGCATATTGCAGTCTAAAAGAAGGAAGTCCATTGTCAATGACTATGTTGATTTACATAACAGACACCTTTATCCTTCATTAACAGGAAGTACTATAGCACAGTGGTTAGAAGTGGGGGTTTTTAAGTCAGACTTTGGTTTGAATTTCAGCCTCATTCTCACTGGTTGTGAGCTGGAAAAATATGATTTACCCACTCAAAATTTATGTTCCCATCTGTAAAATGGGGATAATAATACCAATCTCTCAGGTTGCTCGTTAAGGTTTTAGAGGTTAATATGTCTGGTACATACTGATCCCTCAGTTAAATACAATTATTAGAAGATTACAGTTAACAAAAGAGACCAGGTGACTCTACAATGTTAACATTAAATTAGCTGAATGTAGACATAAAGGATCAGGAAAAACAAACAGATAATAGACTGTAAGGAAAGCTTGAATTTGATAATAGGGCAGCTTAATTACTCAGATATTGATTAGGATAATAATGAAGCTAAATTTGTATCCTGTTTCTAAAGATATCGTGTGCTTGCTTGCTATTCCAGTTTCCTAAGTAGTCAACAATCTCAAGAGAATGTTCTTGAGATTTAACCATGTATGATTAAAAATAATAGATGATATTGAAAGCATCTGGTTCAGCAAATGCTCCCAGGACTGAAAAGTCAAGGTACTAATGCGGCTTTTTAAGATAATACAAACTGCCAAAAGGAATGCTGATTGAATTTCTAAAAGGTAAACTGCTTAACACAGAAGAATGAGAAGTTATTTTTTAAAGAGTTAAAGGAGATTCAGTTGAGATTTATCACAGTTAAGTACTAAACCAAGACAAGAAAAAAAAAAAGTGATACAAATAAAAGTGGTTAAGCAGAGATTTTAAAAGCAAGCTGTTTGGACAGTTAGTAGAAATCTTTATATGTTTAAGTAATAAAATCACATAAAATAAACAGAAATAACAAGGTTAGGCTAAAAGGAAAATGGCAGGCAATGAACTTGAAATCTACAAAATATTTCAAATAATCCTAAACACTTTTCTACAAATGTTAAACTGAGCCTCCTCATTAAAGAATATTTTTTTTTTAAGTCAGAGTTCAGTAGGGGGCAGGGATTTAACAATGGAGAGGCAAAGATTTATCTTGCTGTCTCAGCAAATATTGTCATAAAACAATTTTGCTTTCCAACTTTGTAAAAAGAGCATCTGAGCAGTGTACACATACCAGAAGAAATTATTGTGGGCAGAGAAGTAAAGTTATACTGGCCTTTTACTCCTTTCCTACTGTTACAGAGATCTAATCATATCTGGGACACGTATGCAAAGCCAGCCAAAGATATCGACAGGGTGGAAGCCATCTTTGCAGCAAAATGGGGGGCTCATGCCTCCTTTAAGAAATCTGTCCCCGCCAACCACCCATAGAACAACTTTGTCTTAGAGATAAATGAAGTCAAGGCACTATTTCCAAAGCGCCACTCGGTCTACCTGGGGGGAGACAGAACATTCTGGATGTGCAGATCCTCCTGACCCTGATTTTCTTCTGTTTGCCCATTAGCACAGATTAGTTTACTGTTCACATTGTCCCCTAGACACTAGTCTGAGAAAGCAAGCAGACTAAAACAGAAACAAGCCTTTGGTGAGAATAGGAAGTGGGCTAGGGGTAGGGCACAGTAGAGCAATAGCATAAGGCATCAAGCCAGAAAAACAGGCTCTGATGGACATACGGTGTCCATATTTTCCAAACCAAAACTCATGACACATAGCTTGACAAGTATGATTGCACTTATGGAACAACAGGACAGAATATTTACAACCCAGGGTTGCCCTGGAAAATCTAGGATATATAAACACCACCTCCATAAAGGCATTGAAAGTGGGAAGGCTAACATAACCTACTTTGAATTCTGCAAGTGCTGGCCAGCACATGTGAAAGCAAGTTGAAGTCACCCTCGTCTCCATTTATTTCGATCACAAATGCATTACATATTTTTGACACATTTAGGATCTCTATTCCAAAGACTTGCCATAAGAATAGCAGGTGATATCTGAATGAAATAGATTTTTACAGTTGAGTAGAAAAGCGTGCATCATATCAGATTAGATTGTTTGCCAAACTTGCCTGCCCAGGCCTTTCAGGGGGACTAAACTCATCCAGAGACTTCAGAGTAACAGAAGAGAGGAAATATTCTCAGAAAGCCCATGCACACTTGCGCGTAGCTTTCAGATTAGGTTCCACAAGTTTTCAGAAAGAAAATTAATCAATTTAAATATGTGCCACTTTTTTCTTGCCTTATATCCATGTAATTACTTGCATGTGAGAGTCATTGTTTCTTATATGACCCCCCAAAAATACTTTAGTGAAAGCTTCTTGTCGAAAGATAAACAAAGGTCAATAACCTAATATCCCCAAGCAACCCTAAAACAACAAACCAGGGAGGGAAAAAAGTGAAGAAATGCTCAGAACAGGGGAAAGATCTTCGTTCGTTATATTCTTTCGACAGTGGATAAAACTTATGATTTCCCCCAATAACTATAAATTGATAGCATATCTGACTTTAAAAAAAATATATAAGGAGTCCCCGTAAAAGATTGGAAGAGTTATTCTGCAGGAGGTCAGAAACTTTTTAATGACTAGAAATGTATCAATACGATATACGTTGTCAATGCACCATAGAAACTGGAAGTGGGAAAATGCCTGAGGGATTATCTAATAAAAGGAAAGCTCCTCTTTTTCACATGAGGAAACTGAGGCATGGCAGCACATCCAGGGTTACCTTGCTAGCTGTAACTGAGTCAAGGCAAAACCCCATCTCCTGCAGAGCTTACGGATGAGTTTATTCATCTGTAAAATGAGGGTGCAGAACTCTGAGGTCAATGCCAACCATAACATCCTGCAATGCTGTATTGATTGATTGCTTTGTAATCTACTTATTTGTATTTTGGCTCTTAAATAAAGGTAAGGCTGCCAGGTTTGACATATTTCTAGCCCTTAGAAAGCTGACCTGACAGTAAAGCCCTTCCAAAACATTTATAGAGACAATGTTCAGCACAATTTGCAGAATTTAATAAGGTGACACATTTTGAAGCATGGTGTAGTTACAGGCAGCCAGCCTGAATGGATGCATGTGAGGGAGGTATTATTTTTTTTTAATTTTCAAGATGTCACTGACAAGGGAGACATATGCCAAATGGTAACATAGGCCTCTATTTAAAAAAAAATCCTTGAAAAAGGCATGAAGAGCAATGAAGAGCATGACACAAGAAGAATGAATGAAACATCAAAACAGGATACCCTGAATGAGAAAATACACTGATTAAAACTAATTAAGGTCATCTGATGCTTCTTCTTTTCCACTTACACCTGACCCCAAAATAGAGCCATGCAGAGGTTTCCCAATATTTAATAGCCTAGTATGAATCCTGGAAAGATCCTCTTCAATCAAAGTATATAAATTAGTATAAAATCAGGCTATATTTTTAAAATTTTCTATACTAGTTATAATGTTTCTTGTTTATCTTTACCATGAACTCCTACCAGTATTTTATACAGCTCTAAGGTAGAATTTACACAGTAAAAGAAAAAATGACTATGTGGCAAAAATATTGAATGAATGCTCAAATTGTTAAAAGCAAGGATAGCCAATTTACTACTACTATCTAAAAAATTGTTTGATCAGATGTAGTATATTTTACATATATTATAGGTAAGATCTTTAAAACATAATGAGCCAGTGAGCAGAACATTCTTTTAGGGTCACAGAGTACTTTTTTCATAATACATAGTAGAATATCTATATCACCAAAATCATGATTGGAGGCAATTAAAAAGACAAAAGTACTTGGAAAAATTGTTGCACAATTCTGGTTGCCTGACTTCCTGACGGACCTCACAACTGTCAGGTAACCAGGTGAAACTTTCAGGTCTCTAATGCATTTTTCCTATATTGATAGAAGGACCTACACTTTGCAATTAAACAGACTCTGGTTTTGACTTCATGGCTTACTGGCTGTTTATTCTCAGGCAATTACTTAACTTCTCAGTGACTGTTCCATTATCTGAAATAATAATAATGTCTGAATCACTAGGTTCTTAAAGTGATTAGATTAGATGGTATCCAAAATTTAGCTGTCATGGTGTATGGCACCAGTAAGCATCCAATAGGTGGAGGTAGTCCTAGTAGCAGTAATAAGAGTAGGAATGAGGGCACCTGGGTGGCTCAGTCGATTAAGTACCTTCCTTCAGCTCAGGTCATGATCCCCGGTCCTGGGATGGAGCCCCGTATCAGGGTCTCTGCTCAGCGGGGAGCCTGCTTCTCCTTCTCCCTCTGTGGCTCCCCCTGCTTGTGCTCTCTCTCTGTCAAATAAATAAATAAATAAAATCTTTAAAAAAAGAGTAGTGGGGCACCTGGGTGGCTCAGTCGTTAAGCGTCTGCCTTCGGCTCAGGTCATGGTCCCGGGGTCCTGGGATCGAGCCCCACATCGGGCTCCCTGTTCGGCGGGAAGCCTGCTTCTCCCTCTCCCACTCCCCCTGCTTGTGTTCGCTCTCTCACTGTCTCTCTCGTCAAATGAATAAATAAAATCTTTAAAAAAAATAAATAAATAAAAATAAAATAAAATAAAATAAAATAATAAATTTAAAAAAAATTTAAAAAGAGTAGTAATGGGCCTTATTACGTTCTTATCTGGTGTGACATGTCATGAAATTAACACAGGTCTTAGATTCAGAGAGGGTTGGGTCTGAAGTCAAGCTCTATGTTCAGTGGTTGGGTGACAAGAGTTTGTCTCTGGTTTGCTTCTTCTTCTGTGAAATGAACACATTATTACTATTCTTATGAAAATTAAATGAGATAGGACATGTTGGTGCTACACGGTGCCTGGCACAATGGAGGGATCATAAGGAAATGCTACTTCCCAACACTCCTTGTCCTCACAACTCCCTCCATTCCTTTATTCACTCATTCACAAGCATGTCCTGAGCCCTGGAAATACAGAAGAAACAAGATTGTCCATTGCGGTTTCAAGAAGGGGATAAGGAGGCAGAGAAAGAGAGATTATAGGATGTGATGACAAATAATTTAAGGGAGTTATAAACCATTCTTGAGGGCACAAAAGAGAATAGAATAAAGCTTTCTTGAAAAGCCTTTAAAAGATCTTAAAAATCAGTGGGCCACTTAATACCCACTAGAATGGCTACAACCAAAAAAAAAAAAAAAATCAACAACACTGACAACAACAACAAGAAAAACAACAGAAAATGACAAGTGTTATTTCCACAAGGATGTGGAGAAATTCAAACCATTATACATTGCTCATGGGAATATAAAATTCCACAGCTGCCATGGAAAACAGTTTAGGGGCTTCTCAAAAATGTAATATAGACTTAAGACCCAGCAATTCCACTCCTATGTATACCCCCCAAAGAATTGAAAGCAGATATTCAAACAGATGATAGTACATGAAAGTTCATAGCAGCACCATTCACAATCACCAAAACGTGGAAACAACCCAAGTGGAAAAATAAAAGGTGGTATATCCACGTAATGGAGTACTATTCGGCCATAGTAAGGAATGAAGGAATGAAGTACTGATGAATGCTACAACATGTATGAACTTTGAAACATTATGTTAAGTGAAAGAAGCCAGTTAAACAAGACCATGCTTGCATTATGTGATTCCATTTGTATAGAATGTCTGCAGTAGGCAAATCTCTGAAAACAGAAAGATTAGTGGTTGATTAGGGCTGAGGGAAATGGGGGGAGTGGTGAGAACTAAAGGGTATAATGTTTCTCTTTGTGGAGACAAAAATATTCTAAAATTGACTCTGGGGGCGCCTGGGTGGCTCAGTCAGTTAAGCGTCTACCTTCCATTCAGGTCATGATCCTGGAGTCCCTGGATCGAATCCCATGCCGGGCTCCCTGCTCAGCAGGGCGTCAGCTTCTCTCTCTCCCTCTGCCCCTCCACCCTGCTCGTGCTCTCTCTCACTCTCAAATAAATAAATAAAATCTTAAAAATAAAAAATAAAATAAAATTGACTCTGGTGATGGTTGCACGTATCCATGACTATACTAAAAACCACTGAATTGTAGGCTTAAAATGGGTCCATTAGAAGGCTTAAAATGGGTCAACTATCTCAATCTGTTTTAAAAAGAGAGAGAAAGAAGCTAAAAATAAAAATGTTAACACACACACACACACACACACACACACACACAATGTCCTAGGAGTTTGGCCAGACTTCTGCTGGATCCAGTATGGATAGTGACTGTTGGTGACCATTCCAGGGCTAGAGCTGAAAACAAACTAAGAGTGTGCCAGGCACAGAAGGTAAAAATGGAACCACATGTCCAAAGCCCAAGACAGGGAATGGTGTTAGCATCTTCTGCAACACTAAGAGGTTGAGTGGGAGCGGGGCATGGGAAAAGGGGCCAGAGAACAAGGAGAGATGGAGATCACTATGGACCTGGAAGAGCTGCACACAGCAGTGCACTGGGCACGTGTACAGGCAAGTTAGTGATCTTTCTTAAGCATCCATTTCCTGTAAAGTGGTAACAAACATAATGCTCACCTCACAAGATACTTTGAGGATTTAATGAAATAGGTAAAGGATGTAGCCAGAGCCTGGCAAATAGTAGGAAGTCAGTAAGTATTAGCTCCTTGAATCTGTGGGAAACCAAGAGTTTAAAATGAGAAATGTCCAGTTATCAACAAAATGTTATATTAGATGATAAAGGTTTCAAGCTTTTTGAACTTTTGAGTAATTTATACACATTACCACTAATTTAACTTCCTCTGATCCATCAAGAAATACACATGGTTTTTTAAAAACCTCTAGAGAATTATGGTGAATGTCTCCTAGACTAATGATAGTGATCCGGCCTCAGTAGCTCAAGCTTAGCCATAAAAATAACAAGTTCTTTTACGATGATGATATTCTAATTAAATATCCCAAACTTTATTCCAGGTATACACAATCCAATATTGGCAGAGCTAATTCAACCAAGAACATTCTAGCCAGTAAATAATAAATTCTCAGAAGCCAAAATTTCCATTTACACCTGTAAATAGAAAATTCAATTTAATGCAAATTGTTAAATAATAAGACCAGTGGGCAATGAACCATACTAAACACATCATATGAAATGGATCGGTCATGCAGCATGGTGACCAGGAAAGAAATTTGTGACACGTTCTGTGACTAAATGCTATGTGTTTACACACATATGCACACACATGCACGTGCACCAAACAAGAAGCTACCACAGAGACACAGCACACATATGAAAAATGTACAAATTCTGATTGAGTGGCTGGTTCCTTTCCTCTGTATTTAAAATCTTTTGGTCACCTTCCATGGGATCATCTAACCATGAAGAATGCTATTTTATACAATGCTTGGCAAAGCAGTTGTTAGGAAGAGGAATCCTGTAAACGGTTTCATTGAATCTAAAAATTATTAAGAAGTGGATTCAGGCATGCTCTTTATTAAGACCTCCTCCATGAGAAAGTTCAGAAGTCACCATCCACAAATTTAAAAAGTAGAAAAATACTTACAGAATCCCTCCAGTTGTGAGGCACATAAGATTAAAGTCACTCAATGTAGATAATTTTTTCCTACCATAGCCTGGACAATAAGATATAGCTTGGGCTTCAGAGATTTTGGAGGTTGTTCAAGGTCCTAGATTTAGGATGTATCTTACAGCGTGTCTAGAGAGCAAGGGACTCAGGGGAGAAAAGTTTGGAAGAAAATAGGTTTGATTTTTAAACATTTTCCAGCTCACTCTCTCTCTTTAAATAAAACATCATGCATCTGAGCTTAGAAACAACTGAAAAGAAAAAAATCACATGGATCATCTTTCACCCTAGTCACCACGGCGCTGACACCCTAACATAGGTTGTTAGAACAAGAGAGTAAAATCCTTAATGCTGATGTAACACTTTGCTTTTTGAGTTCCCAGAGTCTGAAGAGTATGCAGACAAAAAGCCAAGCAAATCTTAGTGGCAGATTTTTTTTTTTCCGTATGTGTTTGTGAAGTACCTGTTTGTCGGTAGCTGAGGGATTTCATAGGAAGGGGGACTTTCAGGCTAAAAGTAGGAAATGCCAGTGTGAGCCTGGACAAGTTGGTCACCCTAAGTGTTTGTCAATAAAAGACTAAAACTGACATATAATCATATGATTTGATGTGACACGCACATCAAATCAACACACATATATTGAAATAATTTTAAAATAATGGCATTCAAAAATGAAAATGCAAAATATTCGGCTAATGAACATTTAGTTACTTCTACTTCAATGAGCTCCCATCAAATCTTCAAGGAAATTTTCAGGTGTATTTTCCAATCAGAAGGACCCATGGTCAACCTAAGAATTCACCCCAAGTCCCCTGGTCCCCAGTAATCTGGAAAATTTTGAAAAAAGGGTTTTAATGTAAAATCATTTCTATATTGATTCAGAGAACTGATTCTATTTTTTAAATAATTCAACTCAAATTCATGTTACCCTGAAATATTAATATAATTAAGGAAGTAAAATATTATCTGGAATATGGCTTTAACCCAACCAAAATAAAACATCAGATCCTTTTCTTTATTATATCACTTGAGCTTAGCATTTTCTTCTGCTAAGAAATTTTTAATGAAACTAATACAGTGCAAGAAACTCTTTATGTTTACCCACCTTAATCACTCCCCACTTACATCTTCACATCTTTAAGAAAGATGAAAACATAGATTAGCAAAATAACAGTTATTTCTTTCTAAATTTATTATAGGTATATTTGATTTCTTCCAAATTTCCAATGGTATCTGCTATATTTTGTTATTGAAATACTTCATGTGATTAATTAGAAGTAGTGATAATGTAGGACTACTTCATCCAAAGATCTACCAGCATATGGAAAACACTAAAAATTACCAAATAAGTCCATTGAGTGAAACATAAAGTAAAAATGAGTTTAAGAGACAGCTGGACATGTTTATGTAGGCAAAGGGGTTGGAAGATATGCTGACAACACAGAGAGGTGTGTTGCAATAAACTTGAAGGAGACAGGCCATTGGGCCAACCATCCCTTTTCTATCCAGGAATTCCTTATGTTCTCATTAGTGTCTCACATCTGGACAGCTGAGTTATTAAAATCTGGCCCTAAACTTGAGTCAATGAAAGAGTTTGGTGTCTCAATTTCATTCTTCCTTTACATATTAAACACACACACACAGGTTTCAACTTTTGTTCACGGAAGCATTTCATGTCCAGATGTCAGATTTTTGTGACTCATGGCCAAGCAGAGAGAAGGGCTCTGTGAACAAGCTTGTTCTGATCATGTCCACCTCTGTCTGATACAAGTACATATTCATGGCACCTCACTTTCATAAATACAACATTCTAAACAGTTCTTTGAATGACCACCTTTAGTACTGAGTTAGGCCTCAAACTTCCATAGCTCAGTTTCTTGGGAAGAAAAAAAAAATGTTTTAAGGGTTAGAGAAAAAAGGCAGTTCTCTTCATTCCTTTATCTTTCCTCATCTTTCAAAATATGTGGTTAAGAAAGATTTTGTACAGGATTGGTTAGAAGCCAAGAGTTTCACTGACCCTGTTAGTCATTGCCATTTCACATTTCTTGCCTCAGGAACTAGTTGAGCTTTTGAACGCATTCACATTTTTATATGATGTGAGCATAACCTGCATCTGAATATAAATACCAAACACCTGCACTGGTACTCCACAAGCAACACGCACTTGGATCCCCACTGTCGCATTTGCTCTCAATCGTGGTCCCAATAGGTTGGTGCTATTATCTTATGTTTTTAGATGTAGAAGCTAAGGCCCAACGGCAGTAAGGGACTTGGCCAAAATCGCTTGTCGAGTTAAATCCTGTGCTATGTAGCTCCACCTTTTAAATATATATATATATATATATATATATATATATATATATATATATACATACACATATATGCACACACACACCTGGGAACATAGACATAAGAGTGGAGTTACATTCAAACAGAAAATAAAGTCCCATCTTTAATGTGATTTTTTAAAAAAATAAAGAGCAAAAACACAAACAAATTATAAGCTTATATCTATTGGGCTCACTTCTAAAGACCTAATCCACTACATAGGAACAACATATGTGGATATGCTATTTAGTTCTCACAAGTCAAGAGGAAAAATGCCTAAGGAAACAAAACTCATGCATTCACTAATTAAAGGCTTCTTTATAGTTCTGTTATCATTTTTTGTTGTTCTAGGTAAAAAAAAAAAAAAGGTATTGCCATTAGAATCAATGAATAAACCAAAATATTGAAGTTGTTTGTTTATATTTGTTTAAATTTTAAGCATGATACCTTTCACAGCAAAAACCCAAGCACTACCTATATTCTAATGAACTGACACTAAAAATAATATCATCCCAACGAAAGCCAAATCCACACTCAAAAGCTATGAACTGTTCTTGGTGCACACAGAGGCTTTATTCGATATTTGGGCATCACAGAGAGTATTGGAATACAAAGAGATGCGAGAGAAAGGAGCTGTGGTGGCCGGAAGAGGACACTGAGGAAAGAGACACCGAGCCTGCCATCTAGGGAGGACCAACACACCCTAAAGCCACAGAAGGAGCAGCCCCCCGCAACACCCAATCCCTTCTGATTATTCATTGTACCTGCTTTGGTGCCCATTTCATACTTTGGTTCTCTCCTGGAATAAGCGACCTGACCTGAACCCCAGTTTGAGGCTCCTCCCCTGATAATCTGTCTAGTCCTTGCCAGGATCCTCCTGTCAGTAGCTAGAGCCTATCCGTGCGTGAGACCCAGCAGCTGACTGGGGTCCTATTTCCACTGAAACAGAACCCCCAGAAAGTCAGAGCTACTGCCTCATACTTGGCAAGAAGAGCTACCGCCCACCAGAATGAGCCCTGGATATTGAGGTCAGCCTCTCATGAGCTTTGTGCATCAAAGCCCTCTAGCTATTGTCATTGGAACACTGGCCTCCCTCCCTGAAGCTCTGATACTAGGCTTTCTCCTCTCTCCTTCCCAGCCTGCTCTGATGTCCCAACATGCCTTTCGCCCCGCCTGAAGGGTTATAATATGTCACAGGTGATTTAGACTAATTTTGGTGGTGGTTAATGGATTTCAAAGACCTGACCTTTTGTGCATTAGGAAGATCTACTCTTGCCTTCACTTTATTTTGTAGCTATCATTTGGCTGGATGAGCCTGCTGTCTATACTCTCAATAGCATTCATCACTCACCCACCGTCTGTCTTCCTTGCCAGCCTGCAAAGATCAGGTCTGTCGTGATCACTGTTGTATCCTTATTCTGAGCATGGAGCCTAACACATAGTAGGCAATTGGTAAGCATTTGCTGAATGAATAACTATGTGATACATGTGTGTAATTGTCAAGCAATTCATTAGGAAATGAAGTGCCCATCCCATATTTGAATTTATTAATTGGCCCATAATCCTGATGCATTAGTCAACACATTTTAACTTTAACAATTTACACGTAAGGACATACTTTGTAAAACTGTTTAACCAATTTCTAGGGGTAGGTAGGAGGAAGATTATAAATATCTTTGCATTCAGTCATTGCATCATAGTCTATGCAGAATTTATTTTGTATTACTGGCCTCTCAAGAGTGACTCAAAGCACAAATAAATAATACATTTTTATCTACCATCCTAACTTATGTGAAATTTTTCTCCCCTCAGAAGAGTATCTGCCAAATTTGCTTTATAAAATTCTAAGTAAACAGAAGTAAAAGCCCCTTGCTGGAAGTAGCATTTTCCTTCAGCAACAGAACTATAATAAATACACCTTTTCTTGGGCTTCACATTTATCAGGGAAAAAAACTGTAGAACATTACAGGTAAGATATATTGGGATGGTCTCATTATGTTTACTTAAAACTAAGTATTTTATGACTTTATAATGAAAGCAAGAAATTATTTTTTAAATGTTCAGGCTCAATATGATCCCTGCTGTCCCTACTCTCCCATCTCAAATAAACCAAAATAATTTTCCAATTTTGCTCCCAAACTACTCTCTTGAACAACTCTGTTTCTTATTTGGTGTCTTTATGTACTGGAGACAAGTAACAAACAGTTATGGAAGAGAAGAGAAAAAATTTCTTCAGGTTGCTCTCCTAAAACCAAGGCTCCCTTTCTAATATGTACACATAATGTACATGGGTGTATCAGGACTAATCTGAGTCACAGGACAGAGTTCAATTTGACTTTGACGGTGGCCCCCTGTGACTCTGAGCCAGTCCTTTCAACACCCTATTTCTTCATCTGTCACAGAAGAATACTAAAATTTGCTCTTTGCCAGTTTCACAAAGATGCTTCCATTTCTGAAACATACTTGGGACTTCCAAAATGGGTTTGATTATTTTGTCTTACTCCATCAAAATCTTAATTTCCTGCTTTTCCAAATTGGGCATAATAATATCTGCCAACCTTGAAAGTTTATTGTAAGGATCAAGTGAAGATAATACATATGTAAGAGCTTTGAAATTTGAAAATGTTTTACATGTGAAAGTTATTTTTATTTGAATACTTTTGCAAATGCATGTCTAAACTAAATATAAGTTATTCAAAACTACAATGAGACCTTTCCAACTTTTCGGTCCCCTATTAATATGAAGTGCAGGAACGCTAGAGTGCTCCTGCAGCTAAATGCATTATCTCCAGAACATGCATGTGCCTGGAGTTCTTTGTCCAGTGGTGGAAAACTTGTACCATGATATTCACATTACTTCAAAATGTATTTTTAAGTGTCCACCGTGTGCCAGATACTTACTAGGAGTTGAGGCTATGTCTTAGCTCGGGCTGCTCCAACAAAATACCATAGACCGGGTGGCTTAAACAATAGACATTTAGTTCTTACAGTTCTGAAAGCTGGGAATTCTAGGATCAAGGTGTCAGGGGATTCACTTCCTGGCGAGAACTGGCTTCCTAGCTTATAGATGGCCACCTCTTGCTGGGGGCTCATACGCCCTTTCCTTGGTGCATGTGCCCGAGGAGAGCAAGTTCTCTGTGTTCTTCTGCTTACAAGGGCACTAATCCCACTGTGGGCACCCTGCCCTCACGACCTCATCTCAACTTAATTACCTCCCAAATGCCCTACCTCCACGTACCATCACATTGGGAATTAGGACTTCAAAAAATGAATTCTGGGAGAGACAACATTCAGCCCATAATAGGGTATAAAGATTTAAATGGCAGTGTCCCTGGCCTCATGGAAAACTTACTGTGGTTGAAAGAAGACATATAAAGGAAGGACAGCAGTGCAGAGTGCCAAGTGCCATGAGGACACAGAGGAGCCAGCCTCAGGCTTCCAGGAGGAGATGACATGTGAACTGAGTCAAAGAATGAACACAGAAGTCAGCCAAATGAAGGGATAGGAGAGAATATTCCCAGTAAATAGCATAGGCAACTTCCCTAACATTGGGAATGAGACGGTTTGTTTAGGGGGATACAAACAATAGTACAAAAGTATAATATGCCATCTGAGGACTGGCAGGAGAGGAGAGTGAAGAAGAGAACATGTTCCACCTCAGAGGGCTTCGTGTGTTTGGCTAAAGAACCATGGCTTATGGCACTAAGCTTCTCACACTGCAGGATTCAAACCTGGGGAACAGGCAAGATTAACTTGGCCCGCCTACCTGGAGTCTCAACTTTACCCAAAACTGTGGAAGAGGAGCAAAGTTTAAATTGCTAAATATAAGTATTAATTAATAAGTATGATATGAAAATAGCCATCCTCAGGGTTCCATCTTTGGGGTTAGGTGAGTTTGAGAAGCACCACAGTGATGTCATGGGGAACTGTTGATGGCTTTTAGGCTCCGCGGTGCCACAGTCAGATATATGTTTCAGATCACTCACTCACTCTGGTGATGGTGTGGAGAATGGACACGAGGGAAGAAAGACGGGAAACAGGAAAGCCAGCTGGGAGGTGGGCATAGCCTTCCAGGAAAGAGATGATGAGTACCTGAGATAGGGCAGGGATGTCAGTGTGGAGGATTTGGGGAATGTGAGCACATTTGAGGAACCTGTGGAGGTAAGAGCATTAGCATTTGCTGGGCGATGAAGTACGGAATTTTTTTTAAAAGAGAGGAGTCAAAAGTCACCTCAGAATTTGGGCTTGGAAGACTGGATGGACAGTTGTGCCCTTCAGGAAGAACGTGAAAAGTTAGAAGATATGACTTCAACTCTGACCATGTATAATTCTACATACCCATGAAAATCCAGGTGAAGATGCTCAGAATTCATCCTGATAGTCTTCTCTGATTCTTCTGTGAAAAACCACAAGTGTTTGCAAGGTGGTCAGAATTAGCGGGGCATTTGGCTTTATCTCCTTCCCCACTTCCGGTGGCCATCTCTAGAATTCCTGTGTGACCTAGGCTCAGCTCCTTCACTGTTTTCTCTGATGCTTGTCAACACCTACAACAGAGTAGTGACTGCCTGAGTGTGGTATTCTTAGAGAAGCACCAACCCAGTTCTGTAGAGTTCCTTGGTTTTCTGACCTTTTCAATAACACACCATGTGTCACTGACATGATGACTACTTGTAAATAAGTAACCCAGAAGAAAATCCATTATCATATCCTCCACCAATCCCTTAGCCTCCTGTGTCCCTATTTCTGAACTTTATTTCACCTCCAAAAACTTCATTTCCAATCCAGATCCTGGCTTCCCAATTATAATAAAACAAATACTGATCTCAGGTGGGGAATTAAGCATCAGAAACAGATGAACTCATAAGACAAAAATCTTATGTCTCTGTCCTCCTGTTTTCATGCAAATGTCCCCAGTAATTAAATCAAGAAAAGAAAATGTAGCAAAAACATATCAGCCAAATGGTTTCAAAATTTCAAAAGAAGCTGTAAATATGGTCCTTTTTAGAAGATCAGGTTCTAACTAGAGTATGAGAAAGGGTAACAGTTGTTCTGATGAAGCAGTTTTTAAATTCTTGTCAGTGATTTAAAGAGAGATAACTGATGTATGTTGAAGAAGCTGGCAAGATTTTTAAATAGTTCGGACGCTACAGGGAGCATTTTTTTTTTCTTAAAGCAATGTACTCAGAAGTGTTGGCAAGATTTTATTTGAACGTAGCAGTGCTTATGTGAGGAAGTTATTTTGAATTACCCTAGTATAAATATGTATGACTTTATTTGTATTGAAAATTTCCTTTGCAAGTGAGTGACTGAGGGACTGTTATATCTCTATTGCTTGGTAAATGATTTTGGTATTTCATTTTGGAAATAAAATCTTATACTCAGAATTCAAAAATAATATCAGAATCCTGTTTATGACCACAGGTGATTTTTGCACCTACATTAATCCTTTTGACTCTTATTTGGCATGTGGAATAAATGGCATCTGTTGTCTTACGCCTGGCTTCTTTTCTACAGTATTCATACATGCATGCATTCATTCATTTAACAGATATTCTTCTGCACCTCTTGGCCACCGAGCTCCATGCTAGGCACGGAACATACAGCAATGGTATTGAACTGGCCTTCCTTACAATATTTCAGGTCAACGTTCTGTTTCTTCCGGGCAGGTTTTTGCAATATAGTGGAAATTTCTAATTTTCCCATTATAGCTTACTATTTAAAAGCTAAGCCTGTTGAAGGCTGTGGACTAGGCTATCTTTGAAAGGTCGTTTTTCCTCGGAACAGAGAGCACCAACAGAAAAGTAAGGAGAGGTGAAGGCCCTGAGAAATAGGACCCAAAGCAGAGGGAAGAAGAGAGAGGGAAGTGTACTGGAGAAAGAAAGCATTGTAAATAAGGCTCACACTTTTCACCTCAAGACCTTTGAGCAACCAGTTACCAGTTCTCCATGAAAATGAAACTCCTGGCAGGAGAATCATCTAGCCCATTGGCTGTTGGAGCCTGCTCATTTACTTAAAGGAGAAACAAAACACAACTCCTCATCTTCTCTGTTTTCTTTCTTTAGCTATTGTGTGGTGTTAGCAGGTGAGGAGATCATTTATCCTAAACTGCAACTTCACACTTGGCCTTTGTAAGCAAACCATACTTGTACTAGTCCTGTCCATTTCCTCCCTATGCTTTCTTTCCTTTTTCAGGAATAAACCTCTTATTAAATTTTAATATATTTATGTAAAAATCAACCATGAAAAGACTCATCAGAGTCATTGAAAGAGAAAGACAAATATATACACATAATTCTGCATATGTTCCTTCATTTATTTTAGGCCATATGTAAAACTGATACAGAGGAAGAGGAATAAGACAGTTTGTGCTAAATAATGTAACTGGGTACATAACTTGATAAAAAGGAGGTGTGTGGGTCTAAGTGTCCATGGTTCCTGCCTGCTACCCTCATCTATCCTCAGCCTTATCTCAAGCCACTACAAGTGTAAATGGGAGATCACTTTACTTCCCTTTAAAGCTTCTTAATGAATGGCAGATTCCACCAAAAAACAACAAATATTTACTATATAATAGGCACTGTTCTAGGGGATTGGGAAAGATACATCAATGATAGGTCACCTTCCTTTGTCAAATAAATTACTATTTAGAGATCCTAAATGAAGCAATGATTAAAAATTTCCAAGTGATGGTACTTTGCTTCAATATCATAAAACACGTTACTTTGCCCCAAATTCAAAGTTCAAAGTGATTTCAAATGCAAGCATACTTCACCCAATCCTGAATATTTCCCTCAGCCACACAAGACCCCTCCCTAGTAGAAGCAGAACTCAGTAGAAATCGTCTTTACCTAGGGACCACGGCAAACTATTGTAAATAATTTTTCAATATCCTATATAAATTCTAGATGATGGTAGGTAATACTATACTTCAGGATCATGCTGATTTCTCTAAACTGAAATTCCAAATATTTACTAGATAGACAAATTAAGCTTTAAAAGAATGAGGTTTTAATTTTTCCTTCTTGTTTTGAAAGACCAAGATTTTTTGTGAACATTCAGTTTTGTTCTGTCCCTTTTGTCTCAAAGGGTCTAGCCATATGCCAAGAACAATAGGTAAGTCAGCTGTCCTCAACCCAGAAAAATTACCCACAGGAGCCATACTTATAGTTCCACAATGGCCAAGGAAAAGCCTAATAGGAACAGACTGTGTGTGTGTGTGTGTGTGTGTGTGTGTGTGTGTGTGTGTGTGTGTAGCAAAGTTAGTTCCAGAGAGAGAGAAAGAAGCTTGGTTTGCACTGTAGTAGAACCACTGGAACAATATGCTCCCTGTGTCCACAGCCCAGTCGTCCCCTGACACCCTCCTTTCTAGGGCATAGGGTAGAAAAGTCACATACACAGTAGATCACGCCAGGGCCTGCTGACCCAACCCCACTCCCAAATTTGCAGGCAGGAGAGTGAAGCAATGTCTGTGCTATATACATAGTCTTACTTTTTTATTTTTCTTTTTTTAAGTAGATGTCTCAGCACTCAACTTGAGGGACAGGAAGAAGATACCGCAGGCCAGCTTTCTCAGTGCTATTCTATCCCTTCTACCCCCTCCACAATTCCTTCAATGCTCTAAAGTCTGGGTAAGAGTAGGGAAAGAGCTTTGGACAGTGTTAAGACCGTCTTCGTTTTACCTTGAGCAAATAGGATCTTTCACACTTTCTGACCATGCTGAGCTGGCTATGAGACTGCTTCCTCCCTTGCCAGGTCACGTAGGGAGAACGATGTGGGAAAATACCTTTTCCTTACAATTATAAATGGACATGTGAAATATATAATCTTAGAAGCTAGTATCATAATGTTTGTTATCATGAACCCCCACCACCTTTTCTACTACAAATTGAAAAATTCCGTGTTATTTTTCTTTTTTTTTTAAGATTTTATTTATTTCTTTATAGAGAAAGAGTGCAGGTGAGCAGCAGGGAGGGACGGAAGGAGAAGGAGAGAGAGAATCCCAACCAGACTCCAGGCCCAGCATGGAGCCTGATATGGAGCTCAATCCCATGACCCCAAGATCATGACCTGAGTGGAAATCAACAGTCAGACACTTAACTGACTGAGCCACCCAGGCACCCCTCCATGTTATTTTTCTAACTTTGCTATCAGTAAACATTAATGTCTGTATAATGAAAGAACCAGTTAAATAATTTTTAGTAGAATCATAAAATAAATAACAATAAAATAATTAAAATAGTATAATTAATAACTAAAACACATGCTACATCTACTCTACTTTTTTATAATTTAACTTCATACACTTTTCAGGTAATTCATGAGAAGGAATTCCTATTTATTGATATGCATATCCTGTATCAGACATTTTACATATATTGTTATATTTTTTCACCACAATCAGCTAAAACCTAAGTATTCTTTTGCTTTTTTTTTTTAAGTAATCTCTATGCCCAACGTGGGGTTCAAACTCACAACCCCAAAATCAAGGGTCACATGTTCTATCTACCAAGTCAGCCAGGTGCCCTTCTCTTGCTCATTTTTAAAATGAGATTCATAGGGGTTTAATATCTTGTCCTCAATACACAATTAGTACACACAAAGCAGGGAATCAAATCCAATTCATCTAATTCCAAAATCTGTATCTTTGCCATTGTAATATGCTATCATTGAGGAGAATATAAAGAATCTAGGGTCAAATACACTGATGTCTAGTTTGCAGTCAACAAGCAATAAAAGAATTGTATAAGAAATAAAAACTATTCCCAGATATGCCTGTATCATGATCTTCATCACTAACTTGTCCTGTGCTTGGGCCCAACACTGGAGCCAGGGTAAGCTAGGAGGAACCTACACATGGGAGCCTTTCCTGAGTTGGAGGTCCTGGAGAGAAGACTGAACTGACCTGTGAAGCCACAGGCAACAAAGCTAGAGAAAGCATTCAACCTGAGCACTTGACTTGAGTCAACGTTGTAACTAGAGAAATGACCCTAAGTATTAGGTCCAAAAGGCATAAGCCATACATGGAAAAACAAGTACTAACCCAAACATCCAGGAAGACTGGCAGTGGATCATGATAGAGTGTGCAGAGTGGGTGGGCACAAGTTGTTCAGAAAGATATCTGCGAAAGGTGAGATGATTGTGGATAGCCCATGTGCATGGTGTTGGCCATGAAGGCGGCCCTGACAGATTCAAAGGCCCACACAGAACCAGACACTTGAATTCTAGAGAAAGTCATCAACTCTTTCTAGGTCACATCTAAATGTGCCAGGCCTAGAGAAGCAGTTTTTTGTTGCTGTTGTTTTCTTAGCTACTATTATTGCATAGTTGTGATTATCATGGAGAAGAACATTTTTGAGAGGAAGGTTTTATATTTAAGCACCTGAAAAACTCTGACAACCAAAAATCACCCCCAGAATGGTGCAAAATTAGAACTGAACAGAGTACAAAGTTTAAAATTTTGACCTTTTAACAAAATGAGGACTATTAAAGAAGACCACAAATCGGTACGAAGTTATTTCTAGGTCACCAGACAATCTGTAGGTATAAACAATTGCTGGTCCCATTTCCCTTTAAAAAGGGAAAAAGAAAAAGGTACAGGGCACTCTGAGCCCCTAAGCTGATGTCCAAATGGCCCTTTTGGTGGTTTTGACCTACAAGGAGTATGGAATGAATCCTCTGAGAAAGGAAACAATTAAGGGACACTTGGAGTGCTTTGAGTAGTCAAAGAAAACAACAACAACAAAAAACCATCAGTATTGGGATTAAAAATCACAATAGTTTTTTCCCCTTAAAATTTGCATCGATTTTTCAGCTTTTGCATCAAAAAGAAAATCTGGCCTTGTGGATGTTTAAGAGACTAGGGATTTCATTTTCCATTTAATAAACTGATTTTCTCCCCCACTATAGGTACTTGGAATTAGCACAAACCCCAGGATAACAATTCCAAAAGGGAATGTTCAGTTCATTATGAATGGTCTTACAGCAAATAATGCTCTGACAGCCAAATTCCTGGTCTCCAAATTTGTAAATTTGCCTTTTTTCCCCTCACAATTCTTACTCAAGACCGCTTCTGAGCTTTTGCACATTTAACCCTTACACTCAAAGACAGTATGTTACTAAAAAACATGAGAAACTTCAAGTTTATACACTTGGATTAAAAGAAGTCTGATATTTATAACCAAATTATGACCATCTTAAATACAATAAATTAACTGCTGAACTAACATAATAAAGAAATACTGTATTTATACTCACATCTATGGCTATGCATCCCTTGAACAGGTCTAAAGAATCATAAACCAGCCATAAATCTTATGATGTTTTCCATTTTATTTCTTCACTTAATGACACAGCATTCATTTCTCAATAGAAAAATTATGAATGATACTAAAAGTTAGTTTTTAGTAGTCAAAATTAATTTATACTGTCTTTAATTGATCTGTATGTTCCATGTTATTTTTTCAACTTTTCATTATAATAAAGCTACATTATAATGATGTTTCATGTATTACTTCATTTAATTCCCAATAAAAACCCTAAGGAATGAACACTATTAGCGTACCCACATTGTTGATCAGGAAACACATTTAAAGTAAGTTGCCTGTAATCATACAGGTAGTAATCTGCACTGCTAGTGTCAGAAATAGATACCTCAGACTTCGACTGACACAGGGGCATAAAAATTCCAGGGATATATTTGCGTGATCATTTTTAAATAACTTTAAATCAGCCTATATATTAATAAGTAAAAAAATGTAAAATTACCTTAAGTACCATGTCTTAATTATTTGTCCATTGTCTCAATGTTCCACTTTTTGACCTGTATAAATAGACATAACCAAAAAGTTCAATGATCAAATTCCAATAAGAAAAATATGGTGCATAATTAGTGCGTATCTCTGCATTTGGGGAGAAGAGTGAATGGACTTTACGCAGGATATTGTTTTTCCTAAGTAACTGTAGTTTTGTCACATATTTGTCTGTGATTACTACATAAATGGTTTACAAATTGTTAAGAAGTTTTATGGCTATCTAGAAAGAATAATAGAACTCAGTAAACTTACACAAATGTTAAAGAGAAATTTTACATTAAAATGTTACTTTGTTACTTTGTCCTAAGAGAATGATTTAAAAAAAAAAAACAGTTAAAATTAAGCATTAGATATGCAAATATGTGTTCAGATCAGAGATACCAGAATTATTCAAATGATTAATTATTCATCATAAAATGTCAATTAATAATTATGAAGCATAAAAGGCATCTTTCTAGTGCATCTTTATTTTTCTTGGCCTAAAAAGCAGCTTAATATACATGTTCAATTGACTTCTAACAAGTTCTAAAAATGCAACAAAGTAAACAAATTGTAAACAAGTGCAAACTCTGAATTTTAATAAGTGAACACAAATGTGCTCAAAATGAATGAAAAACAAAAAAAATAAGGAAAACAAAAAACATAGCCATATTCATGACATTTGCAGCCCCATGTTCACTCACCTGCTAGGTAATGGGGCAACCTGGCCAAGAAACTAACCCAATGACTCAAGTTGTGAATTTGTTTAGCAAGTACAAAATAAACATGTTTCTCTCTGAAGTGATCAATCTTTGTGGGGAGGAGGGTGCTTTGGGAATTTACGACGCTTTCTGAATAAACATTAAAAGATAAAGCACAGTTTCAGTTTCTTTAAATTACTTATCATAATTTCTAAAGTCTGTTAAGTACTGCTAAAGTATCACTGTAAATGAGAATTTTTTCCACATTGCTTTAATTATAAATCATTTCTCTATATCAAGTATTATTATTTTTTTCCAGGAAGATTATATCTTTAAAAAAAATCAGTTTGAGCTGATATGATTGAGAATAAGAAGCCATTTGATTACTAAGATATTGATTAATATTTATGATTACAATTTACTTTTCACTGACACCTGGTGAACTTGCTCTCTGATGACCCAGGGAGTTATTTTAGTTAAGGCGTCCCTGACCTCCTGCTGGTAGATTAATTACATATTAAACACTGTGTTTTCAAAACTAAATGATAAATCTGGACACCTAAAGGAGGCACAAAAGAATCAGAGCGGGAGCGAGAAAGAGAGAGGATGCTAAGAAACAAAACAAGAGATTGCAAAGGAAGATAATCAGATAAAAAGAAAGGAGAATGTAGGAAATGCAATTGGGAAAGAATTTCAAGAAAATAAGGATAAAGGGCAGGGAGGGCTGACAGGAGGGCAAGAGGGAGGGAGGAAAGAAAGGCTTTGGGGTTTTTAATTCCCTGGCGAGGCTGCTGGCGTCCGCGCCCTTAACGCCACAGCCTTCCAAGTTGAGGCGAAAGCCACCTCCTCGGGCCTGCGTCGCATCCAACTTACTCCAAGTTTTCTGGTGACTCCTACAGGGCCCCTTTCCGTCCCCGCCCCCCCCTCCCTTGGAGAGATTGACAGTCGCGTGGAGGAGGCTTTTCCAGGCACAGCCTTTCTCATGGTAATCAGCCCCCAGCATCACCTCCCGGCTGCGGCCGCTCCGGCTCCTCGCGCAGCTCGCGGACCCCGGGGACCGGAAACAGGGCGGCGGGCGGGGAGCCGGCTAGCTAGCGACCCAGGTCAGCTGACCCGGCGGCGGGGTGGGGGTCGCGGGGTTCCCGGGCGGTACAGGTCTGGGGAGGGCGGGCGAGCGGAGACGGACAACCCCCCCCCCCCCACGTGCTCCTCCGCCTGTGCGGCGGGGCCTTACCCTGAGATCGAATGGAGGGACCGAAGCTGGGGGCGTGGGGGACCGAGCGCGCCGAGAATTGGGGGCGACAAGCAGACCTGTTTTGCATCAATAAATTAAGACGCTCATTTGAGTCCTGAAGTTTGCTGGTTCCTGTCAGTGGAGACGTTGGCAAAAGCACTGAAGCCCAGATTCAGCCTTAACTTCAAAAAATAAAGGAAAATAAAATAAAAAGAACCCCTCAGCTGGCCGCCCTGCTGGGGCCAGGTGACGTGCGTGATTCCACAGCCCGCGGGCCTCACAGCAGGGATGTTAGGGTCGGTCTGAGGTTCTCTGGTCCTGTTTTGATTTTGTTTAAAAGGGTTTCTCAGAGAGATGCTCCTGATTTTTTTTTTTAAATAGATTTCCCCCTCCTATCCTCGGCTCAACTCCGAATGGATTGGATTGCAAGTTTGCACGTGAGAAAACCGTTTGGCTTGGCTTGGACCCCTGCCGCCCCCCACCCCCTCCACACACACCCCAATCCAGGGGTCTCCCTTATCACCCTTTGCTTGCAACTCTAAAAGAAGTTGCCCACCTCCTGCGTAACAACACAGGGTTGAAATAATTCCTCTAGATGAAAGATCAATTCCGTTTCAAAACGAGAATAGGTTCCTTTTTTTTTATTTTCTCCACATTGTACAAAATAAACAGAATTTTCTATATAAAAAAAAAATTCATTAGCTGGGCCAAATTCGAATTCCTTCTACAGCCTGTGTGTTCAAGAGCAGAAACATTGTATCTCTTTGGGCTTCTGGGCCGGCAAGCGGAGTTGGGGGTTGGCGCGGGGGGGGGGGGGGGAGGGGGGGGCGAACTGCTGTGAAAGTTGGGGAAATTGACCCACTGAGAGGTGAATGGGGGGACAGGCACCAGATCCTGGCTGAAGGAAATTGGAAAACAAAAGTGCATCTTCTTACCCTGCCTGGGTGGAGGGAAGCCTGAGGGAGGCAGTTTATTTTACTCAAAGAAACCCTAAAGAATTTTTTTTCTCCCTCCAACGTCGATTGCGATATTATTTCGCATTTACTTGTATCTGTTGTTTTAATCCCCTTCGTCTGCGCTAATCTCGAAATGGATTATTAATGGGAAAGAAAGATCGGGAAGGAGCGATTCATTTGCAGGACTTGTTTTGCTGTGTGAGGAGCCGAAAGCACCAGTCCTCTCTCGACTTTTCCCTGCGCCCTGCGCTCATGCATCCCGCTGATCCCACGATCCCCATTGTCCCCGACCTGGCCTTCGGACTAAGGGAGTGTTCGGAACAAATTTATATTCGGCTTCCTCCGATCTCACCGCCTCTGCGTTGGTGGGAACTCTCGGTCAAATGAGGAGGGGAGTGCCAGGGGCGTGCCAGGCAGGGGCGGGGGGCAACATACGCGCGCGCTCACCCCTCTCAGAGACCCTTCCCTTGCCATCATCCAAACATACACCTTAATGGGACCCTAAAAGATTGCTTTTTTACCCCAAATCAAATACTTGAAAGTCGGAACTCCCAGTCCTAAGTGTTGGGGCTGCCTCCTGCCACTTCAACAATTACTGAGCCCAGAGTAATCAGATGATTAGGTGTTTTTAATGGAAATATTTGAGTCTCTCTCTCTCTTTTTTTTTTTCTTTAAGCCAGATCCTAAGTAACCTGACACTAATATACATAATAAAGACAAGTGATTTGTTAGCCCTTCCCTGGATCCTTTGACCTGAGGTTTTGCCTGTGAGTGTGTGTGTGAGACTGTAACCATCCAAAGACTACCTGGGCTAATACAGTGGGGTCTTCTTGCAATCATTCCTTGCAATGGGATCCTTCTTCCATGGGAATGGAAGTGGGGAGGCTGAAAAGCAAACTTCTGGAGAAAGCTGGATTCCATTTTTTTTTTTAATAAAAAGGAAGGAAAGTGGGAAGAGGAAGAAAAAAAGGACATTAACAATAGAGAGAAATAGAGGAGGATTTGATAAGTCATACATATATTTAATATAAATATATACTATTAAAAGTAATGTAAAACATAAAATTTAAAATATGTCTGACCCATATTGGAAATCATTAATTTTCCTTTTTTATAATTAACTTTTAGACTGATGATCTTGAATGCTCCTCTTCTATAGGTAAATTATCTGTAATGGTGTAGGGAAGAAGATTAATTTATCTAGTTATTCTCATTGTATTACTCAAGTTGGGAGAGAGGTAAGTCTGTAAACCACGGTGAAAATTTACTTTTTTGCATCTTAAAGTAAGAAGAGGCTGCGGTCATGCTGGATGGCTATTGCCCCCCACCCCGCCCCCAATATACAAAATACAAAGACATGCACCTCTGGGAGTATGGATGTGGCAACCCATGTGGTGGCTTTTCCCTCCTCTGAGTGCAATTGCAAGTGACTCCTACATTCAAAGTCTTGCTTTAGGCACACATTCAAAGCACAATTCAAAGCAGTTTATCTTAATATAAGTAAAAGTCTAGTGTTGGATCAGGGTGTTATCTGTTTCAGATTTCATCAGACTGAAAACAGGGGGCTGTGACACTAACAATATTAAAGCAGAAAAGCTGGCGTGAGGTTGTTTAGTCCTCTTGACACCTCCACCTTTACCTTTGCAAGGAAGTCCAAAGGCTGTGGGACTGGAAGTTTATTTGTGCTCTGAGGTTCTCAAGCACTTTCACTCTTAAAAAAAAAAAAAAAAAGTCTCAGTGCTTTAAGAAATTGAGCCTGAACCATTGGAGGCTAAGAAATTTCTTCCCTTTCCGATAAATGCCTGTGCTCAGCATCCTCAAATTTGGCTGTCTTTATTTACTTCTATATTAGTTCCAATTACGTGCAGTGTAAACCAGCTTTTTGATTAACAAAACAGCAGAGCATTGGTTAAGAACACTTAAACTTCAAAAAAAATTCCCCTGGGAAGTGGGCTCTGAATTGGTTAATAATGTGCAGTACTTGCTAAATTGCTGACTTCCAGATGTGGAAAATATCTTTCTTGTTTAGGACCTATGTAACCTGATTGGATTACGACAGAAGCGTCACGTTGGAAGCTTTTGAGTGATTATTTAATTAACCATACAGTAGAAAGCTGTATTCTCCAGGAAATCCCTTCCATATTTACATAACCAATCCCTTCAGAGCAAAGGTGGAGTCTTTTCTTTTTAATTTTACTTTAATTGCAATATCAAAAAAATATATACTCCAAAACTTAGACCCCATGCCGTTTAATATCATGCTCTTCCTTTCCTGCTAAGTTCCTCTATGGCCTTTCTCCTTTTCCTCCTACACACACTCCCTCACTTTGTAGTGAGGTCTCCCTGAATGTAGAGAGATTCAGAGATCAGTCAACCCAGCGCTCTATGTTAATTTACTTAGAGACCCTTTTTTAAAATGCCAAACTACTTTTTAGTATTGGGATCCAATCCAGAAATTCATCATACACACACCCCAACACACACACCCTAAGATGCAGTTCACATGCAGCATTTTTTTTTTTTTCTGGCTCTGCCATCTAAAAAGGAAAAAATAAATAAATAAGAAAAAAGGCAAAGAATTTAGTTCCAGAAGACGTGCTGAGAAATCCACACAACTTAATGTTCATCTCAAATCTGGTCATTAGAAATATCTGTATGAGAAGAAGAAGCGATCTAGATTGAGGACCCGGGATCTTTCCCTTTAACTTTCGCCCCTTAGAGTTCTCCAGTTCTGTGAATGGTGTGCACCGTTTTCCGCCCTGTACTCTGTAGGATTTAGTGATGGGGATAATGATGCCAAAGGCTTGACGGGGGGGGGGGGGGGGGGGGGGGGGGGGGGGGGGGGGGGGGGGGGG
>NW_022589704.1:83835203-83900203 GCF_004348235.1 Phoca vitulina
GAGGGAGGGAGGCGAGAGGGAGGGAGAGAGGAAGGGAGGGAGGTGGAATTTCATTTCTTCCACTAAAGCGTTTGCGGAGACTTCAAGGTATAATCTATCCCAGATCCTTTCCCAGAGAGAAACTTGGCGATCACGTTTTCACATGATGCTCACGCTCAGGGCGCTTCAATTATCCCTCCCCACAAAGATAGGTGGCGCGTGTTTCAGGGTCTCTCCTCTCTCTCCTACAGAAAAGAAAAAGAAAAAAATGTCATTAGAAGAGGCGTAACACGTCAGTCCGTCCCCAGGTTTGTGTTTCCTGGAGTGGCCGAAAGAGATCAGTTCTAACCTGCTCCGCAGGAATAACGGTCCTGCCTCCCGACACTCTTGGCGAGGTTTTGTACAGTTTGCTCCGGGAGCTGTTTCTTCGCTTCCACCTTTTTCTCCCCCACACTTCGCGGCTTCTTCATGCTTTTTCTTCTCACCATTTCTGGCCAAAACTACAAACAAGACTTCGCAGGTAGGTTTTTTTTTCCCCTTTTCTCTCTTTTTATTCTTTTTTTGTATGGTCATCCCCCACCCTCCTTTTATGATTTTTCTCCTTTTAAGTGGGGATGTGAGTCTGAAGTGAGAAGGAGTGTCTGTGGGCAGGAATTTCAGGTGGGTTTAGCTCCTTTATGGCAAGCTTTCCCCAAGAGTGACTTCTTCGATTTCTCTGGCACTCCCGCTCTCTCTCCTTCCTTTTCTCTCCTTTTTCCTCCCCCAAATAATTTGCCCTGTACCTGTCCATTCAGGTAACCAAAGGTGCCTTTTGCTACCCAGCCTAGGAAAAGTTTTATTGAGAACTACATGGTGGAATGAAAACTCTTCAAGGGGAGAGATTCTGCTCTATTTTTGCATCTAGTTCCAGTTCATTGTATTCAGCAATTAAAACTTGGCAAATACCTGTTAATAATTACAAAACTTGATCGATACAAACCTACCAAATTCAGGGGCAAGTCTTTCTCTTAGATATGGCAGTGCATCCTCTCCCACCGGAGAAGGCTGTTTTCTAAGCAGAAAGTTGCCTGTTTTTGTCTGCTTAGCGAGTTTCATTTCTTTATTTTATTCTTTGTGTGTGTATGTATGTGAAGTAACACCTCACTTCTGTGATGATAAATAAAGAAGTGAAAGTCCTCATGGAACTTGAGTCGTTTACCAAAGTGTGTGTATGGGGGGGGGGGTCACTACAGCTGGGAAGAAAGCTGCTGTCAGGATATCAGAGTTTTAAATTAAGGATAACTTTTGAAATTGTATTTTAAATGGCAAAGTATTATAGACATGGATTTAACAGGAGACACATGCACACACATATCCCATTCCATACTTTGGCACTGAAAAGTCGAGAGAGATAGCTGGAGTTCCCAGGAACAGTGATGAGCCCGGCTAACATGAATGTGTTTATCTCCCACCTACTTATATATTTTACATGCTCCCCCTCTAATGATGAAGGCAAGATTACTAACTCCAGAGTTAGAAATAACAGGCAAAGATAAAGTTTACAGCACAAATGCTCTATCTGTCCCTCACACACACACATGCTCATAAAACTAGCAGCTTACTTTATTAAACATGTATTTATATGCAATCGTGTGTAAGTCTCAGCATGAATACAGACAGGCCAGCTGTTTCATCCCAGACACTTGTGTGACCATTTCCTTATTTCAGGATTTTTCCCAACAATTTACAATCAATAGGAGAGCCAAGAAATGACAAAATGTGTCAAACTTAAAAGTCACCCACTATGCCTAGGTTAAATTCAAGGTGCTTTCTAAATCATCCACTTCCCCTTCTCTCTGCCCACCCCCCCCCACCCCTCTCAGCAAATGTGTGGAAACTGATACTCACTTTCCAGGTTTTCTGCAAAGCTTCGAGCACAGGAGACAATAGGTGCGGGGCGTGGGGACTAAGTGTGTTCGGCAGAGAAAGGGTTAATGGCCCTTGTGTTACAGTTTGCATCTGTTACATCTTTTATAGCCCCTGTTTAAACTAATCCTCGAGGCACAGCATCTTCCCAACCTCCACCGAGTTTCGGGATTCTCCTCCTCTCCTGCCTGCCTCCGAGGTTCCCCTTCTCCAAGTTTTGACAGTTTCAGCTGAAAAAATGCAGCGCCTCTCTCGATTTTTAGGTACAAAAGTTTCGAAGCCAGAAAGGATACGATCATTTAGTAGAGCTTAAAAGTATTGCCGTAGCGGTTGGACTTTCTCTTTCCTTTCTTGAGGGGATAAAAAAAAAAAAAAAAAAATTCTACTGGAACTATTTAAGGGAACCAGTGTAGGGGAGCATGTGTGTGAATGAGGTGGGGGAAAATACTTAAGTAAATATTGTCAAAGTGGCGGGGGGGGGGGGGGGGGGGGGGGGTGAGACAAGATGAGAGTGAAAGAAAGCCTCGCCTCACCCCAAGTTCCCGAGCCGGGCTGAGGACTTTTCCGAGGAAAGGGTCCGCCTAGCCCTGAGTCAAGCAGCCTTACTGTACCGCCGTGTGCATTCCCTCATACGGTCAGGAGTTATGACTCATTTTGAAGATGTAATTCTTGTCTCTCTGATCCCCTCGCGGGTGCAACACACCAAACAGTAACAAACACAAAGCGCCTCGGGGCCAAGGCTGGGGGTAGGGGGCGGGGAGGGGGCCGCCGAAGTTTCGCTTTGGCGTTGGGGGGCGCGGATGGGTGCTCGCCGGGGCCCTGGCCCGGCTCCCCTGGGCGGCCCGCGCGCGTTTCAATGGGCGCGGGCGATGCCCACATTGTCGCTGTGTTTGGTTGCTAGATCGAGCCTGCGTGCTGCCGAAGCAGGGCGCCGAGTCCATGCGAACTGCCATCTGATCCGCTCTTATCAATGAAGCAGCCGATCATGGCGGATGGCCCCCGGTGCAAGAGGCGCAAACAAGCCAATCCCAGGAGGAAAAACGGTAAGAAGCGGCCCGAACCAAACTTTTCCGGGCCACTCCGCGGCTCAGAGACCCAGGGAGAAGGAGGGGGAAAGGGAAAGGGAACCGAGGCGGCGGCGGCGGCGGCGGCGCCCAGGGCTCGCGGGCGAGCCTCTCTCCGTGGCCGGCGCCGGAGCCCTGCGCGCGCGGCGGCTGGACCCGGGGAGTTGGGGAAGTGCCGGGCAAAGTGAGCGGGGGGCGCCGGGGGGGCTCAGAGCGCTGGGGTCCGGCGGGGGCCCCGCGCCCCCACCCCCGCCGCCCCCTCGTGCCCCCGCCTCCGCCCTCCCGCTGCCTCCGCCTTTCGCTCCGCTAGCGCCCGGTCCGCCGGGTCCCCGGCCGGGCTGCGGGAGTGTCCGGCAAGGGCAGGGCGGGGGCCCGGGCGCCGGGTCGTGCAGGATCCCGGGGCGGGGGCGGGGGTGGCAGAGGAACTGCGAGGGCGGGAGAGGGGGCCTGGGGCTGTGCCTCCGCACGGCTTAAAGTTTCTTGCCGGAGTCTCGCGGCCGCCTCTCCGTACGCCAAGTAACGGTCCGCGAGCAGCGGGGCCCGGCCGGGCGCGCCCGGACCTCGGGTGGGAGGGACTCGGCCGGCCCTGCGCGGGGTCCGGCAGGGTCCGTGCGGGCTCGGGGGTGGGTGGCTCTTCTCCAGCGGGCTCTGGCCCCACGCCGGGGACTGGAGGGGTCGAAGAGAGCAGGGAGACTTTTCTGGGCAGTTTCTACATGATCAGGAGGAGCCCGTTATCCAAGCTGAGTCAGGAAGGAGGAAGGAGATGGGGGTGAGAGGGGGACACACAGACCAGAGGTGGGAGATTAAAAGGGTGACTGTTAATAAGGTCTATCTTGGCGAGAGGCAGAGAAGGGATGAAGTAAAGGAAAGAGAGAGAAACAGAGAGACAGAGAGAGATCGACCCCCCTAGGTATTACCCCCGAACAAAATCGTGGGAATAAAAGAGAAAAGTGATTGGCAAGAGCGCAGAAGGCGCCTGGGGGAGGGGAGAGAGCTGGGGACCAGAGAGGGTGCTGGGGGGGAGCTGACAGAGGATACTGAGTTTAAAAAGAAAAACCAACCCCCCAAAACAAACAAGCGAACTAGCGCCAGCTCAGACTGGGAAAGGAAACTTCTCGCTCCCCTCGATCTCAGCTTGATCACCCGGCACGGGGCCGCGTTGACGCTCCTGAGCTGGACGTGGGGACGCGGCGCCGGCCCGGCCTCCGGCCTCCCGCAAACCCAGCCCGCACCTCGCGGGGACCGCCCGGCCCACTTGGAGCAACTTTCCTCTAGAGAGGACAATTGTGCGCGCCCCCGGCCTGCCCCGGAGCTGCGCGGCGCAGGGAGGGGGCGGCTGGGGGCGCAGTGTGGGGTGCTGGAGAGAGAGAAAACACAAAGACGAGAGAATTTTGATTAGAGACAAATGATGCTTCTCTGTCTCTGTCTCTCTAGGTTGTGTGTGTTGTGTGTGTGTGTGTGTGTGTGTGTGTGTGTGTGTATCTTTTGCTTGTTGTGGTGGAGGTGTCGAGCCATATGGGGGAGTGATAGAGGAATTTTGGTCAGAAACTGTTCGTTACGTTATCCTGCCTTTTCCCTTTGTGCTGCCTTTGATCTATTTGCTTGGCTTAGTATTACAAAAAAAAAAAAAAAAAGTACAATAATATATTCCGAGCTGCTTCCCCAAGATCCAGTTGAGGCTGCCTCTTTTTAAGTCAGTCTCTCCTCTCTTTCTCCCTCTCTCTCTGTCTCTCTGTCTCTCTCCCTTAATTCAATTTTTTCTTCATTCTGGAATCTGGCATTATTTAAGGTGGTCCTTACACAGGAGACCTCCCCTTCCCCATCTCTGGGTAATTTAGTAGACACTAAAATTATACCTAATGTCCCCCTCTCCTCTCTTGTGTTTCCTCTGTTCCTTTTATTAAATGTTGGTTATTGATTTTCTAAAATCAATGTCTGTTGTGGGGCTTTTTTCCCCCCTCTTACAAGTATCTAAAGCACGGTGCTGATCAACTGGATAACAAAAGCTTTGTGTCAAGGAGGCTTTTTTTTCTTATGTTAAACAGTCATTTTTTTGAGAGAGAGAGAGAGAAAAAAAAAGAGAAAGAGATATAAAGCAAGGTTCCCAGAAGTGTTCTTTTGCAGAAGAGACTATTTAGAATGTTTGTTTCTGCTTTCCTGCCTCCTCCCACCCCCTTCGGGATTTTGCCACTGCTGACCAGCCTGGCCCCGGCAGTGAGGTCAGGCCAGAGCCCAGGTCTGGGGAAAGAGAAGGCTCCAAGCTCCCTGGGAACCCTGAGGGGTGGGGTTGGTGGAGAGGGAGGCCTGCTGGGGGCTTCGCAGGTGAAACAGAGTGCCAGGGAGGTGCTCAGCCCTGGACCCCGCAACCATTTCCCCTCCGCCCAGCCACTGACTTGGGAGAAGCCTCAACACTCCGAAATGGAAAGTTGAATTGCACATTTTTTAAGGCATTTACCTCAGACCTTGCACACTTAACAACAAGCCTGTCCATTGCTTACAGCTTCTCTAACTTTGACTATTACCTGTCTCTTTTTCCAAATAATCTGTGAAAAACATGCTGTGAATTGGTTACTTGTCAGTGTTTTTCTTCAGGTTTAATCTGACTGAGCAATGCCCTGGTTTTGAGAAGCAGGTAGAAGAGTTTTCTTCCCCCTTTTTCATTTTCTTTCTCATCAAGCACATATCCAATGCCTTTCCCTTTGGGGATTGCCAGGATTTATCTGAACTGAGTGGATTTTTCTTCTTTCCTGGATTCATGGAAAAGATGTCACTTTTGAGCTTGTGTCTTTGCTGATAACACTAAATATGATGATGCTTATCAAAATCATATAGAAATTCCTGGAAAGGAATAATGGCAATACTAATCACAGAAGTAAGAAGCTGCAAGAAAAAGAAAAAGAAAAATGGTCATCCAGGAAACTAGAATGGCACTTTATATAATTTTAATGAAGTCAACAACGTATATATAGAGGAAGGCGACAAGAAGAAAAAACATGTAAAGCAGTTGTGTCTGTGTGTGTGTGTGTGTGTGTGTGTGTGTTTGAAAGGCTGGTCAAGAATGTGGGTTAGAAGACGATGCTGTATACAATTATTAAAAAGCGAAGGAGAAGGAGGCAGTTTGAGGGAAATAAATGTGCAAAGAGAGAAACAAGAATCTAAAACCCAGCCTTCAAGATTCTCAGACCAGCAAGATGCTTGGCAAAGACAGTGCCAGGGCCAAGTTAATCCATAGCTGACAGTCCCCTTTCCCCCACATGGAAAGGATGAAATCTCTTCCCAGAAAGTAAGATGTGCAGGAGGAAAGGGGGAGAGGGGTGAGGGGGAAGGAGGCAAAAAGCAAGTTGCCGGCAGACAAGAATGTGTGTCGGTTTCAAGAAAGTTCAGTCAGATGATCTTCAGTCGCCTGACTCACTTTGTAACACTTTCACTGAAGCTGGAGAGAGGGGGAAAACCCAGCCCCCCCCTTTTCCATTCCCCTGATTATACCCCACTATCTCCACACAGCCTTGGAGTCAGAAATGAGCACTCGGAGCGGGGAGATGCCCGGCTGTTGCCTGCCACTGGCGGCCCGGTTGTAACTTGCAAAGTTTGTTGCTTTAGCCCCTTGATTCGGGCTCGGCTCCTGGGGATGCTCCTGGTTCCCTCCGGCATCCTGTGGAGCCTGGGAAGATGGGCCAGCCTCCCCAGCCCATTGCCTTCCAGCATCAGCCTCTGAAAAATCGCACACATACATGCAGGTTGTAACCAAAATCAAACCCGGAAACTGCTTGCTTCAGAAAAGGGAATGAAGTTGTCTTTTAGATGAAAACTGAATTCGGAGTGGAGGGAGTGAAATGGAAGAAAGACAGAAAAGTTAAATTTGATTTTTCTTCAAACTTTCAGCTAAAGGGTTGGGGATTGTGTGGGGGGAGTGGGGAAGATTTTTACAAATGCCTTTGGTCTCTGATTTCCAGTGGTAAAAGAAAAGGGATAAAGTTGGATGTGTTCAGGGCTCTGGACCCTAGGGGAGAAACAAGCAGATGAGCAGACATGATTATCCTTTTTTAAGATAAGCCCTCTCTCCTTACCACTTCCTTAAAGGGAGTGGAGGCGCTGGTGGTGATGCTTAGAGGACGGAGAAGTTGCTTCCGTTTCAGAGATGCTTACATAAAAAGGACAAGAAATGCATTCTGCCCCTTCTTCAGGATGTGGCTCCTGACTCTCCTCTCCGAGAGGTGAAGTTGGGATGGGGCAGCCCGGAGTCAGAGCCCCTTAGTACACACTGAGGCAGGGAAGTTTCCTTCGGATTACAGTCGCTTCAGACTTCGTTATCTTTGCAAGTGGAGAAATCTTTTGCAAGTAGCTTTCTTCATAAAGTTGATGAGTTTATAGGGAGCCTGTTTTGCTGATTCTCAAAGCACTCAGAGGCAGTTTGTGTGGCAGGTACCAGTTCTGAGGGCGCTCCAGAGATATCCATCTCCATCCTTTTCTCTCTGTGGAGAGCTTCTGCAAGTTTCGTCACGCTGCACACACACAAGACTGGGGGCTGTGTATCTAGACTGATCTATTTGTTTTATTTAGGTTTGGAAACACTAAGTCAGTTGGGGTAGAACATGCCTTCCTTCGTAGCAGAGCCACTAGTCTGCTGGCACCCATAGTGTGATGCTCCACCAGGGGTAAGGGTGGGCTAAGGATTTTAAACTTTACATTGTTACTCTGTTGCCAAATAAAAATAAATTCACGTCTTTAAGCATTTATTTCCAAATACGAATAAAGCCAAGATTAAAGTTCCCTGCTAAACTGCTATGTCATATGTATCCGATGCTTCCTTTCTTGCTTGCTTAATTTGCTCAAAGTAAAGAAAATTCCAAGAGGTTATCAAACACCCTAATGCCGTATTAAGAATATTTCCTTGGAGAAATGTATGTCTCCCCAGAAGGTAGGAAAGGGCAGTGTTGTTAGCTCTCTAGCAGTGCCGCGTTTCTTCTAAGATGTGGGAGATTCTTTTCCTTACAACAGTTTTTGTCATCTGCATTCTTCCAAGGCTTTTAAGGTGCATTTTCTTCTGTGTGAAAGGGAACTCTTTGTCCTTTTCCTCTCCAGCACCGTGGCTTCCCAAGGTAGACACTATTTTGTGCCTGTCACAGAGAGAGGGAGTGCAGGTTTGCAATGCTCACAGACAATTGATTGTCTGCCCTAATGTGTTTCATTTACATGTTTATAACGTCAATGGTGCTGGGGTGTCCACTGTACCATTCATTCCCGCATTCCCACAAGGGGGCAATTGTCTGAATGGCCAAGTCAGACACCTTTTTGATTGCTCTTTGGTTGTCTTTTTAGAGCAAAGAGATAAAGGAGGAAAATCTGTGATGCAGAAACACTAGTTGAAAATATACAGAATTAAATGTCACCACAAAAGCAGATGTTAACATAAGCCCAAATATGCTTTTTAGCCAAGATGTGAAGGTTGAAAAAATAATGCAGAGCAGAGGGAAGGATGATTTAAAACCAATAAATATAGCCCTATCCCCCCCCCATTTCTTTTCTTTCTTTAGCAATCAGAAGATGAAATGTGATTTTCCTTTTCATTTTTAAGCCTTGAAACATCTAGGCACCTCCCTATTATTTGTATGTTTGCTGTGATTTGTGAATTTTGTATATATTTACATAGCTCTGTTTATACCAACAGCATCAGCTTACCACTTGGAAAATCTATTGAATGACTATTTGGGCTGTGGGGAGTGTAAACTTTTAAAAAGTAAGATCCAAGTATTTCTTCATGCAGCATTTTTTAAAAGGAAAGCAGTAATAATCAGCAGACTCTATGGAAGTCTTTGCCTTAATAGCTATGTGCCAAATACTTTTATCTTGGGTGACAGTCCTGTCAGAGTGAAAACTCTCAGGAAAAGTGTAACTAGTAGTTACAAAGTAAATAAAGAATTTCGTTTTAAGGTGTTCTGTACTGTTTTTATACTATGTGTGTGTGCGCGTGTGCGCGCGCGTGTGTGTGTTGTCTTGTGTTTCCTCTGAGAAAAGTGAGAGGAAAAGCCATCCATGTGTGTGCTTTTGGCTTTTCTCTTCATTCAGTTCTCCCCTACATATTATGCATATATGTATCACACATGAATACATCTGCTTAAAAAAGAAAGATTTCACAGTTCAGATGGTGCCTTGCTGGTTCACTAAGGTAATACAGTTATTAGAAGTTGGTCTAATTTCGCGTGTGGTCCATAAGGAGATAAAATACTAACTCTTGTGTCATCTGGTAGGAGATAAATAGGGTGGGGAAACTTTTATAATTTTGTAGTGAATTAGGGAGAAAAAATTGCCAGTCTGTGAAAAGATTTTTGCCTCTCCGGGAAGACACGCACAGTAGCTGCACCGTTAGCTGAACCCCTGACACGGCGGTCTTTTGAATGCCTTAGGTATGATTTCACTTTCGCTCACATCAATGCTGACCTGAATGCCTTTCATATCTGATCCGCTGTGTCTCTCCCAGTAAACATCCCCTGAGGGGAGAACAAAGAAAGGAGCTCTTCTTCTTCTTAATCACAATTCAGCCCTTTCACCGCCGGCAGGCTCCATTTGCATTCTGCCACAGAAAGCCAAGATGAAAAGAAAGAGAGAGAGAGGAGAGAGGAGAGAGAAGAGGAGAGAGGCAGAGGGTAGTAGCTGAGTAAAATAACTTAGGTGTTTGTGGCTGTTTGTTGGGCTTTCCCTAGTTACCAGCCTTATATAGTTGATGCTTGACCAGGCCCTGTCCCTCCTGACAGGCATATAGTGTTACAAGATGGCATGTCTGTACTATTCATGGCCACCCGCTCAACACTTGAGGTAAAAAGTGTCAGAGAGGGATCAAATTCTCCCTCAGAAGCCTGTTAGACTTGGGGTCAGGTGTGTGGACTTCCCACTCTCAAGTGCTGCCTACTATTTGGCTTTACTTATTGTTTATCATCAGACCAGGGAGGTGAGGGCACTTGGGGGGGGGGTTGAGGGGGGGCAGTTGCCGCAGCTGGAGACTGCTCTGGAGGAGAGAAGGGATAAAGTCTCCCAAGGCCCCGCTCTGGTTTCAGTGATGGGTGTCTGGCCCAGAGAAAAAGGGAGAAGTGCTTACACCCAGCCTGAACACACTGATAAATCTTCAGGAAAACTGGAAAAGACTTTCCCATTTTTTCCCCTGACTTTTTATGATAATTCATATTTTCAAATGAAAGGGGAAAAAAGCCAAGAAAGAAACTCTCAAATGAGCCAAAAAGGAAAAAAAAAATTCTCTGAAAAGAATTTTAGGGGGAAAAGTTGTTCTATTTTAAAAAGCTTTGAGGGCTGTAAAGTGCCACGTTTTTCACACCTTCTCCATACTTTTTTTTCAGATTTTTTTAGTATGTTTAACATTTGTGAGATGACAGCCTTTTTGTATCTCAAACTGGATGCTTCAAGATTTGTAGGGAGGGGTTGGTGGTATTCATGTTCTCCTCAGAGAGAAAGTTTATGCCTCAAGGGCTCCTTCTTACTGGGAACTGTTTAAACCCTCGCAGGCGGACCTGTCAGGTTTTACTGTGTTATTTGCCTCCATTTTCAACATGCAAAAGTAACATGCAGTTAATGGTATCGGAATGAGACCACAGCAAGAGCAGAAACCTCTCGTGACAACTTTTCAGCTACATTATCTTGCTCCTAAACTGTCTTGTCTTTTTTTTTTCCTTTCTGAAACCACTTTTAGATACCAACAGTTTTTCAACAATTAGATTAAGCACATAATGCGCGTGCGCGCGCGCGCGCGCGCGCGCTCACACACACACAAGTTTAGAAGTGCAATCGCTTCAAACAGCAGAGTGAATAATTGGAAATGGGGGCTTTTCTGATAGCCATTGTGCGGATTTCACTTATAAGAGTAAAACTAGCGGAGATATTAGAAGTTGTACACGAGCATGTGACACAGATTCCTGATTTTTTTTTTCTTTTTCCCAGAAGATTTACAGAATTTACAAAAAGAGATTATCCCTACACCTTCCACCCCTCCTATCCACCCCCATGACCCAAGCAATGAAGGATTTAGGCAGATTTACTTCAGTAAACACCTTTGGACACTTGGGGAGAAAGTGGGAGTCTGTTTGCAAAAGGAGGCTTTTGTTAAGTGAGGTACCGGGATAATGCTTTACCAGGCAGCTGTGATATTAACCTACCCAGCAATGCGGGAACACTCTTTAACTCTTTGAATGCCTGGCCCTTTGCACTCAGCAGATAAAATCCTGGCTCTCCAAAGACACCCAGAATTCTGGTTCTAGCAGTTTATTATTCAGACAAGTCTTATAGACATGAAAACTGTTCAAGCTTTTAAAACAATGTGGTTTAATTAGATGAGGTGGACTTACATTGCTCATAAGCCCTCCAAATGGTGGTTTATAATTGGCAAGGAAAAAAAAAAAAAGGAATCAAGGCAGCACATTAAAAATTCCAGGAAATATCTTTAGAAAAGCTATTTTCATTTCCAGCTTTTAAAATATTAGACCATGGTAGCTAGAGGGAATAAAGCAGCTGGGGCCTCTCTCCTTACTATAAAAGACACCAGGAGTTTGTGATGAAGAAAGGGGCTTCAGCTCAAAAAGCTGTAAGAGGCCAGTTGGGACAGTGACATTATCACAGCCCCCGCATCTTTTCAAGGGGGAAGTGTTGCCTATCTTTCGGAGCTTGGAAGGTCATGTGAACCTCAGAGGCAGGGCCTCAGGCCCACTGTTACCAACTTAAGACTTGCCAAAGCAAGCAGGGAGACATTTATAAGAGGAAGGAGTTAATGGTTATTTTTTGCCGGGCACAAGAATAACTTTACAGGTGTTGCATTCGGGCTTAAATAAGATTGCCTTATTTAGTTTTGAAAAAGAGTGTAGGTGTCAACGTTCAAGCAGCCACAAATGTGTGAGAAAGTAAAGGGTATGAGACATGACAGGATTAAAGGTGTTTGCTATGTTGTTACACCGTGTGTCAGGCTGCAAGCTCCCTTTGTCACAGCCTCCTGGTGATTTGACAGCGCAGATCTACTTCCCTTCTAGGTGAGACAGCATTTTTTAACTGGAGTTATAAATACGGTACACCCCTCGAGTTGCACCCTGCCTCCCAGCTCCATGAATCCTATTTGCAAGCCTCTTGCCCTGGGACACAATGAACAAATGCTGTATACAGGGGCTGTGTGCTCGGGGCCTGGGCATCGGCAGTATCACAGTAGCTGGCATTGACTGTTGTTTGGCAAGAAGGTCCTCTGCCAGATCATCCAATAATTAAGTTTTATGTTATTTGTATGAACGACCAAGCATGCAGTATTCCTTTTCAAATCAAAGAGAGGCTTAAAATTACTTTTTGAACACTTTCAGACCATGGTCAGGTCACAGTTTGGGGGCTGAATTAAAATGATCTCATTCATGATCTAATTGAGGTTGGCAAAACCTTAACAGTAGCAGGAGTACATAAATATAAATCAAAGACCAAAATTTAGCAAATCATATCATTTGCTAGAAATCTGCTCATGAATTATTCTCCGATTGCCAACCCAGAAGTTAAACTTTGTCTCCCCTCAGCAACAGTAACTGTGCATATTTTTTCAGGCTCCTGACAGGAAAGTTAGAGGAGCTGAAAAGAGAAGGAAGATGATCAATGTTTCATCAGATATTCTGTGTTTGTGACCCAGGAACATATGATAGCTAATAAAGCCAAGTACATTACAGTGGGTGCTGCAGTCTGGGTTAGAAATTAATAACGGGCTTCCGAAAACCAGACTTTGGAAGAGCAAGCAGCGGGGACACGTAAGGGATGTAAGGGAAGCAAACATTTCGAGAAGGATCTGATTGAACTTTGCTTTCATTTTTCAATTGAGGAATGTAATCGTCATAATGATTTATGATTTTTTTTTTACAAACTTAGGTCTATTAGTAAGCTAGTTGAGGGGATGAGATCTGAAGTAAGTGGGAGAATTAAAAGGCAATATTGAAATGTTAGTATACATATTTAAGTAACCTTTCCTTTTTTAAAAAAGATCACTATAAAAATTAGGACTCCAGATAGTTTTTCCTATAATCTATGGGATTAAACATCATGTTCTATTGTATCTAATCTGTTTTTAGTTATTCTTCATTTTTCTGGGTTGCCGTGTGTTATTTCAACTTGAACCCACACATACTCTGCTTTAAACTGGAGGAGACCTAATTCTGAACTCGACTGTTTCGAAGTTAAGGTTTTAAATCCCACTTAAGTGAAGATATTCTTTCAAGCAAATGACAAACGCAGACCTGGTCAGTTTAGCTAACTTTATCCTAAGAGCAAATATATGAAGGTGTGTTTTTAAGTCACAACAATACGGTGGAAACATTTTTAAATAATCTCAGGTGATAGAGGTAAATGACTACATTCTTTTGGGAACAGGTCATTGTCACTAATGACTTCGCATGACAAAAAGTCAAAACATATTCTCCATTTAAAAAATGTAATGGATTCCTTTTCACTAGTTAGGTTGTTAATATGACAATATAGTGATTTTTGTTCTTTATTTTATTTCATATTTCTTTTTATAATCAACAATAGGAAAGAAACGTACTCCTGACAAGGTGATAGACACTCCCTCCTAAAAATAAGCAATCAATAATAGGTCAACAGAGGAAGACAGCATGCTATTTAAGATCTGAGATTTTTTTCTCTGTCCTGAACAGATGAGTAAATTTCAAGGAATTCAGTGCCCAAGTGATCTGTAATGTAATATATAGACTTCACTGTTTCTTAGTTTAAATTGTATTTATATTGTCTTGTATATCTGAGTAACTGTAATCAAAGAAACTTTGCAATTTGCCTATTCTTGGAAGTACCTAAGTTTCTATTTTAGACACAAAGCACATCAATGGAAGTGTTTCACATCATGAGATTTCTCAGTTTTAAGAGGTGAGGTTTATATATAAAGAACTCAGTAAGCTGTGTTTTCATCATAAACAGATCCATTAAAAGGGAAAAATCTCTAAGCAAAATGGTTGTCCTCTAAAGATTTCCCATCACCTCTGCTCTGCTAATGGGAATTTGAAAACTAAATATAGCCCATATGCACATATTCCACGTGCACACATACACAAATACACCCTAGAACCCCAACTCTGAGACTTTTCCTCTCTGACTTTCACTACAGTCATACAGCTCGTGAATGAAATATATTCAAATGAAAATAGTAGAGGTGAAGAATTAATGTAGACCCCTGTTTAGTAGGATTTATTGTAAGAAAAAAAAAGTGTTCCCTGTGCCACATGATTCTTACAAAAGTTACTTGCATCTATTAATCTCAACTTTAAGTGTGTTATTTAGGATAAATTACAAGCTTTGTGCTTTTAAACTGTTCCCCCTTCCCCCTGCCCCCCGCCGTATTCCTTCAATATTACCAGCCTTAACGCGGATTATGCTAACTTGATTGCAAATTATTATGGTTTTTAAAATAGCATTCAGGAGTCCTGGATAAAGATGGTTTTAAAGTAGTGTTTATAATATTTAAAAGGGAAGAAAAAGGGAGGGGATTAAACTATACTGAACACTTAGAAATGCGTGGAGTTTTATACTTGTGCAGATAAAGTGTGAGGTATCCTTACCCTGTGAAACCAAGACCACAAATGATATGTGTCAGTAGGTTCTTTGATAGGGCTTCTGGCCACAGTGTTTTTGTGCTGTCAAACTGCTATGTTGAACAAACACCTCCTCTGGGACAAAGTGATAAATGCAGAGACAGGCTGGCTTCAACCAGTCTCAGCAACCTCCTCAACCACACCCCCCCACTCCCAGGCCCACCTCTCCTTCCCACAATCCAGCCACCTCCCCACTTTTGCTTTGCCCCTTTACCTGAAATTGACATTTATAGAGAGATGCCCAGGGCTTTCCAAGGTGTCAGTGGTGAGTAATTATTGATACTTCCCAAATCTTTGAATCAGTACTATGAAACTACAGGCAAAGTCTTTTTCTGGCAGGCTTTATCTAGTCTTTTTTAAGTGGAACTGGACTGAGCTTCTAAACTTTTGCCAACTTGAACTTTTTCCACCTTTGCTTAATCATTTGAAAACCACTTGCTTTCCTCTTGTCTTTCCCCCAGTCACTGGAGTTTTATTTTTTTAATGTTCAAGCAATTATGTTGTGCAACACAAAACAAAATTTTGCCTTAAAAAATCCAAACACTATTACCTCCTACTTTTCACTTTCCAACGTTCTTTTAGGGCTAACACTTCAAATGTATAGCCAACTGATTTTTTTTTTTTTTTCCTTCTCTCTCTTGGAGCCATTATTCTCTGACTAAAACCTGTTTACTGGTGCCTTTGTGTGTGCTTTTTTTTCTTCCCCTGACATTAAATGAATTTCCATCTTCTACTTCTGCAATCTCTAAGAAATAGATAAACCATTATATTTTTTCCCGGCTCGTATTTTAAAGCGGTGATCCTGACAGCAGGACGATTATTGCACTTTATGTTTTAGTGGATGTTTGCTGTTGCTAGTTACAGCAACACTTATCATAAGACAGCAAGAAAAGAGTAGTCCCTGGTAATTAAAGTAATGAAATATTCATTTACTCTACCTTTTCTGTAGTCTCACAAATTAGGCTGCTACATTTAATGCCTGCACTGCCTCTGTTTTTATTATAATGGCAGCTTTCGCATCTGCAATTAGGACTAATTCTGACAGTTACAATTTCTGAGGGATGGTAAACAGTGAACGAGATGTGCAGCAGAGGTATTACACGTGAAAAGCCCTTGTCTCTTTAACCTTGTTGTTTTTTTTCTCTCAGAGGTTACCTTTTCCCGATGGTGCAAAATCGACTTGACATAACTGTTCATCAGTTTCAGGGTTTTCCCTGGAGGTATTTGCATCAAATCAGCCCAGTCAAGCTTCAAGTTGAAATTGGCAGGCCAGAAACTGACAGGGTAGGGACTGGAAAAGAGACAGCTAAAGAACAGGCAGCAAACTGACAGTAGCAGAGTGAAAGACCGAGGTGGGGGGGGAGGGTTGTGGGGTGGGGAGGTTGAGAGCGAGAGCTTTTCAACTTTCGTGTAAGGGAAATCTCAACTCCTGTACAGATCTCAGGAGCAATGTATCCTGGAGGAACTTGAAAGGTCGGGAGATTCAGAACACCTTCAGCTAATTCTTACCACTAGGGCTCACCAGTCCTGCTTGGGGGGGTGGGGGTTTCACTCTCATTTCATCTGATTGGATGCCTAAAGAGGAGTGGGCACACTTAATTAAACAGGAGCAAAGTTCTGAGGCACCTCCTCAGCACTTATTAAAGCTTGAAAGCCAAATCTCATGATCAGTGTTATAGGAGGAAAATAAGGCGGTTTGGGTTTTTTTTTGTTTTTTGTTTTGTTTTGTTTTTTGAATTGTTAACTTGTAGGAAAGTTAACAACCCTTCTCTTTACCAGGTTTGTCTTCTCGGGTTTCTGCTTGGGAGCAGATTAAATGTTCACAGAGACCAGAGCTCAGGAGACTGTCAATTCAAAAGTTAGTGCACTTTTGTCAACAAAAACAGCCACGTAGCAAAAAATACATTTAAAGAGATACTCCTTTGAATAACATGGGGTGGCAAGTTCCCTTTGTCAAATAACACCCTCCTATCCTGATAACATAAGAACATTTATTCAATTGTTTAAAGGCCAAAAATAGGTGGGAAAATCTTAAAAGAGCAATGACATTAAACTTTTATTTCAGTATCGGGATTGTCACTTTAAGAAAAAATCTATGATTGCAAAACTTTTATAATTGCTCTAACAAAGAACACAAATATGAAAAGTGCTCTCTTTGCCTGAGTATGTTTTTTTTCCCCCCATCCTTTATGTTTATTTCTTGAAAGCAATATTTTTTTCTCATCCTTTCTCATCTCTTCTACCTTTGCGGGGGGGGGGGGGGTGGTGGTGTTGGTGTCTTTACTAGATGATTTAAAATCCTCACCACTTTCCAACTAGACTTGGGGGTCGAATAAGCCCTTGCTTTCAAACCGTCTTCAGGCTCTGTGTATGACAGGCATTGGCTGATCTGCTGATGCCCATTCGACAGGCACTGTTGAACTAAAGTGGTGTGACGGCACAGTTTTGTTAAGCTGTGAACAAAGGGCTGAAGATGCCTTCCTGGCATCGTCCATGTGCATATTGGCCTTGTCACAGTTTTGCTTGATTTAATGCTCTGTTTATTCCTAGATATTAAAACTCAAATTCCAAACAATATGTTTTCAAATACTACGTACCAACTTTATTTTAAAAGCTTTAACTTCGAAGACCCTAGGGTTCATTTGCTCCTGCAGTTTACACGTAGCCAACGTTAAAACACAGCTTTGGAAATAAAGAGATTGCCAGTAGCCCTTTAACTGTTATCCATTTAAAAAGGGGATTCCAGTCTTAAAAAGTCTTATTAGGGTAAAAGATTTATTTTTCTTTGATCATGGGTTGAAAGTCATTATTTATTTCAAATGTGGATTCTCGCATAAATTCCTAAGGAAAAGTTACCGTGTGCGTATACAGTCTGAGTAGACTTTTAAAAAGATACATTATTAAAAAGATATTCGGTTATAAAAGGAACGATTTACAAATACCTGTAAGGGTAGGCACATTGCTACCAGCAAGGAAAAAAAAAAAAAAGGATCGAGGGAGTTTGTGTTCAAATGAGTCCTTTTTAACGGACAGCAGGAGAATTAGGATTGAGATTTAAGAAGAATATAATTGTTATAAAAATCCCTGTTCCATAGACAACAGCTAGCTCTTCAAAAGAAAAGTTAAGTTTCGTACTAAATTTAGATTCCAGTGTCCCGTTGACTGTGTCTTGAGCTTTATCTGTGCCGGGGGTTTTTTGATCCCCCTCTGCCTCTTTTTCCTCCCTTCAGGTTTGCTTCAAGTGTTTGCTGAGAGATTAGTTAGCAAGTTTATATTGAGGAGGTAGCCATGGGAAGCAGCTCTCTGCTCGAAGGAACGCGCAGTGGGTCAGAGTGTGAAAATACGGGGAGCTAAGACTGACTAAGGCCGGGATCAGGTACTTTATTTTTCTCTCCAAGACAAACTGCTCGTAGAAAGGTTTGTGGGATGACATCCTGTCCCAGCAGGAGCACAGATGCTACCACTTTTAGAAACTTCCAAATAAGCAGTATTGCTGGAACAACTTTATGAAAAAAAAATTTGTTTTAATCTATTGCCAGATCACTCCCTTTTCATTATGTAAAGAGGCTATAATTTGAGATATTCAAGGTCATTTTTACCTCCATTCATAAAACAACATCTTTCACGAGAGCTGTTCTGAGGAAGGTGAAGAAGGTGGCAAAGGAGAGAAAAATATTCAGCGGTATGAAAGCATTGCTGCTAATAACCAGTGAGACTGCATTAAAAATTGGAAATTAAATCTCTACAGTAAAACACATACCCTCTTCCACCTGCCCTAAACACACTTTCATAGCAATGACTGTTTTACTAACTGAAATGAATTGCCTTTTTTTTTTTCCAGTAGTAGTTTTACTCAAAGCTCATTTATACCAAATAATTCTCATAGCCAGAGAAGGTGACACAGGTAGGGGTGACTAGGCAGGAATAAGCTTTTATTGCTGGTTTTTGTGTAATATCATACATGAAAGAGACATCCTGCTAGGAGCATAGCTGTCAATGTGGGCTATTCTCTTAGTTTCATGGGAGATTTTTGTGTCCAATCTCATTGTCCTGAACAAGATTTAGACATGCAAATCTCCAAACTGGCAAAAGAATAGACCTTTTAATATATTAATGGGGCAGATTCTTACTTAATATGTGAAGTAAACTTTGGCATTGGTTTGGTGTTTTCTATTAATACTTTGTTAGCAACTATTTATAAAAGAGACATAAAAATACAAGTTGATCCAAAGAGTCCTCCTGCCCCAGCCCCTCGCTCAACATTATCTGCTTTGTTGTGCCAACTCATAACATTCTATCTGTAAATTGCTCTAAGTAAAGCCATGATCTTTGCTATGTTTTAGAACAAATGTATGGCTAGGACCAACATGACTTCTCACCTTTTAATGAACTGTCCGGGTTTAGGATCTTCTAAGGAATGGAGTGTAAAAAGAAGCAAAGTAGAAGATGAAGAGATCTCGTAAATAGTTTCCTTTGAACATCCACAATTGCTTACATGGCCTTTTCCCCTTTTTTCCAGGCCAGCAGAAATGGCCTAGCCCAGGGCTCATCCAAGTGAGCACATTTCAGAACAATTCATTGGATAATTTGAGGGAGACACCAGCCCTGTGATACCAATGAAGGGCATTAGCTGAGAACTTTGCTGAGATTGGGAGTGGATGTGATGTTAGTATAGGGCATTCCTGAAGGGATTTCTAATTCATGTGAGAATAGTAAGCATACATCTTCTAGCCATCAGTCAGCATCAGGTTTCAAATAAACAGTTATTGATGGCTGTCTTCCCCCCCCCCCCGCCCCCCATCTCCTTCCTAGCTGGGTGAAGAACAAGCTCTGCTTCACGTAAATAAGATCTTTGAATGTATCTGCAATGAGGTAGGGCTTTCATGATCAGTATCTGCAAGCCAGGAGCGTGAATGTGATCTTATTGTATCACCGTGTAGAGATGAGATAGGCTAGAGCTACAACACACCAGTGCATTGTGCCGGGGTGTCGGGAACAATCTCTCCATTGCCAAAGCAGCAACTCTTTTATTTTTCATCATTGTTTCCTTACCTCACTTGGTATGCTTCTCGTGATACAGATCTGAGTGAGTTGTGCAAGCTTCAGACTTGCCAGCCCCCAGCTCCCAGGCCTAGTACGCAGTAATTCATAAACTTACCATATTAGACTATCAGATTGAAACCAAGGGTTTCTACTAGTGGTGGAATTGGAAAGCCCATTGTTTTGATTATCATTTCATCAGCCCCAACTGATACTAGTATGCTCAAGGAAAACATACTTCAGTTACAGTTGATTTTCAGATTCCAAAATGGTGCTGCAAAGCCTGTGCATCTCTAATTATATTTTATGCTAGGCTGTGCAATACCAAAATATACGCCGCGGCAATCAGTGAGTGAACAGTATCAATCAATTTGTAAACAGATGAAGTCACTCATTCCCAAACTGGTTTTCCAAAAACAATTACTAAATTACAATAGAAAAAAATTGTACAGTTACTGTATTTGTGTGCTGTGTTACAATCAACATACCAGGGAAACAAAACAATTTAATGCAGAAAAATCATCATTCATCTACATTATAATTGCTTCTTTTTCACATCTACAGGGCGGTTAATTAAAATTGTGATTAAATGCGGTCGCGCTGCCTAAGATGTCTTGCCCAAAACAGGTGGTACAGAATTTAAAAGTAAAAAAAATGTAATTAGCATTGGAAATTGAGAAATTGCCTGTAAGAATCAGTGTTAATTTCAGTCAGTGATGAGGTAATTTATAAATGAATGCAGTGGAGGCTGTGCAAATGCACAATTGCCTTCCTTGCCATTCTTAGCATTCTCAGCATGCAGGTGAAAATGTTTTCAAAATATTGAGGTAATTTGAAAATCAATCCATGCATTCTGTATCTTTTTCTCCCGTTTGTACCAAATGCTGAACAAATGCTGCCACGGAAGGCACGATCCATCAGTTTTTTACTTCCGAAACGCAATGCTGCACGTATTTTAGACCTAGATCAGGAAACGTAACAATACAAACTGCAAGCCTAACATCCTTCCAGGGGTCAAAATTGTACACCTGATGCTCAGGCTGATGTAGGTTTGGTTTTCTGCGCGGCGCTCCCATCAACAAAATAGGGCCCGGAAGGAAATTTTCTCATGGAACAGGTAGCACAGACATACAGAGACTATTAACTAATCTAATAAAACAGTTGAAGTTTTATTTTTAGAGTTTACGAAAGAACTGGAGAGTTCAAATAGGACAATATTTTCCTTAGAATTTTTAACCATATCTTTATCATTCCACCTAAAAGCCTCCAAAACTGGTGAATAAAGTTACTGCTAGGAAGAATCTTTCCAAAACACGAAACAAGAAATGAATTTCTGCTTATTAATACCATCTCTTCTTTTAACCAACAAAGATGCAACTTTCTAATAAAGCATTGTACCATCAACTTAATGTATTTTGAGCACGCTGATGGCACATTCTGTTAGTACATGAGTAAATTTGTGGTTTAGATAATATTTAAAAATTATTTTTATTTACACTATGTTTTTATTAGTAAAATAAGAACCACTAAGCTTTTTAAAATCTCCTTCTATTGGGCAAAATTTAACTTTCATATGCTTATCCCTACCGTCTGAACAATGTGAATTTAAAATATTTTAATAATTAATCGAGGCGGATATGGGGTTTGAATATCTGGCTGCCAGTGGAGTTAAAGAGACTTTGGGGGACTTCTTAAGCATCCCCTCCCTGTATTTGGCATTCTGCAAAATGATCTCTCCATATAAAGCTCATCCTAAGAATATGTTTAGTTAACTGTTTTACCGATCAATCTAATAATCAGATTCTCTCATGTAAAATATTCTGCATGGTTCTTTGGTGTTTCAGGCAGAAATCAATGATTTCACTCTGAAGACATTCTTTGGGTAACCCTGACATTTCAGGGAGAGAGACAAAAAAATAAGGAACAATCTGTGTCCCTGATGGTATCTGACTGTCCTCTGGTTTCAGGCCTGGTATCAGACCTCCCCCCGCCCCGGCCCCATGACCCTTCCTCATCACTTTTAGGACACAAGTGAACTGCGCAGTTTAGAGGTGACAACTCAGCTGGTGGTTCCGAGTGGCATGGCGTCATTTCTAACGTATTTAAATCTGTTTCCCATTTAATATTATAAGTAGAAATAAAATGAGACCTATAAATGGAGGAAACTGAAAGGTCACCAGTTAACTTGTGATCCCTCAGCATTCACCAGCTCCTACCCCCCCCCCCCCACCACTAACTGCCAGTAGGACGATTTCATCTTCCAGCAGTCAGTTCACTTTCGGTGAGGGAGAGTGCATCCTTCATCAAAGACTGGTTTCCTGGATTCCCTTCAGGACCTGTGAACAGAAGATCTGCAGCCACATGGGTCTTGGCTCAAATTTCAGGAAAGCAGTGGGGTGGGGGAGGTACTGTGACGTGCTCCAGGCTGCGCTGGTTCTGGGTTTACAAGGGGTCACAAAGGTTAGAGAATCACAGATGTCAGTAGAGCTCCAGGCCCTACCCTTTGGAAAATTTGCAGTAGAAATCTTCTTACCTTGTTACATTTGGTTCTAAGTCCTCTGTAAGTTCACAGGGCAATGTGGAGTTCTTTACGTGGGAGATTTCACCCATGTTAGTTATATGGAACCATGACAATGACAATGTCTGTTATACAAACTCCCTCTCCCAAGTGTCTTCTCCATACTCCTACAGCATCATCAGGATGTTCGTAAAAGGTCTATACCAGCACTGGACTGGCCAGCAATTTGGTATTTTAAGTCCGTTTTCTTTTCGGAGCTCGCCATCTGAGCTTACTTGTTTCGCTCTGCTATGTCTAGTAGCGATCCTTCCCTCTTCGGAGCTAATGTCAGGTTTGCAGAAGAAAAATGCGTATTTTCTTTTTCCACTCAGGGCTTCTTTCACCTTCATTCCTGAGGGTGATCTGGGCTTTGCATTATAAGAAAAAAAAATCTGTTGCAAAAATAATTAAAAAGTGTGCCACCAGGTGCCTTTTAGGACTCTGGTATTCCTGCAGAGAATTGCAGTGTTTGTTCGTTCTGCATTAATTGAGCATCTACAATGTGCAGGCACCATATTGAGGCTCAGATCCAAAAATGAATGATAGGACCCGGGCCCCTGAGGAGCTCGATGTCTAGTGGGAAAGGGGGTGGGGGGGGCGGGTGCTCAAGAAATGAGAAAAATGTGGTGAGTGCAATAAGGAACTTTGTACCCAGTGAGTACAGAGTGTACAAGATGGCATAACTGATCTTGGAGCAGGTGGGGAGGGCAGACTTCCAGGGGAAGGCAGCTTTTGAGGGCAGTGTGGGTCACATGACTTTGATTTTGCCAGTGGAGTGAGGGAAGGGCATCCTGGAGGAGAGATCCAGGTATCGGAGGAGGGAAAGGTAGTCCACCTCAGGTTCTATCAGCCAGCTAAGATGTCTGAACATAGATTGTGGGCAAGAGGATGAGCTTAAATTGAGTCTGCAAATGGAATCTCCCATGCCATATTTCTGGCTCTTGTCCAGTAAATAGGTGATGATGAGCTTGTGAACCATTTTTTAAAGAAGAAGAATGACATAATCATATTTGTGTTCCAGTGAAATGTCTCTGGCAACTGCATGGAAGCTAATATTATCTTACATTTATTGAGTACTTATAATGTGCTGGGACCTGTGCTAAGAATTGCGCCTGTGCCATCTGATGTTGCCCTGACAACAATTCTATCCAATAGCTACTATTATTTTAATATACCTTTTATGAAGGAGGACAGTAAGGCTTAGCAAGGGCATGAGCCCGGAGTCAGGAAGAAAGTTTATGGTTAAATGTGACCGGAATTGTGGAATTTCCAGAGTTAACAAGTGATTGTGGAGGGACATTTGGAAAAGGAAACCCAGCATTTGAAAAAGAGTTCAAGTGAAGCAGTTTGATTCCCTTTTCTCTGGGTGAAGGGTGAGACAAAGTGGGGTATAAGGATTTTTCATCCTCAGAATCCTTCCTTTCATTCATCATTATGCCAGTTTGAAAAAGAAAATGAAACATGATTCTTGATCCTCAAGCAACTGACACCAGAAGGTGTCACATCTTTGGGAGTTTGGAAAGAGATGGTTAAAAGACAGCCCTTCAAAACAGAGGAATTTAGTAAACCCCGGAACACTGGCTTTGCTGATTTAATTCATGACATTGAGGCCTTCTTCGGCCTGGTGAGGAAGCAAATGAAAATAATCCCTTTGCTATGACTACTTCACCCCCTTTTCTGAATTAACTCTCTTATTGCCTAAGACTCACCAATCCTCGAACTTCCAAATTCTCTACCCTGCCTTATCTCTGCCATCCCATGGCAAGCCCTAAAGCTGCTAACATTTTGTAACAACTATGTGACAAATTGTTGTGCTTTTATTCATGGCGGACATCTTTGCCAGCCTTGCTTGTTGTGTTTTCTGTTTGGCTGTGTCATGGGACCAAAGGTGCCTGCCTTTGTAGAGCATGTCAAATCTGGTTAACAGGCAGTCATTTATCTTTAAAACCACTCCCGCACAATGGCAGCGGTGGGCCAGGCCACAGGGCTCCAAACACAACCCAATTTTTCAGACCATCTTTTCTGCATATGGGGAGCACATTGGACAGCAGACAAGATGTTTTGTGATTTTGGGAATCTCTTAGAGACAAATTGTAGAGTGCAAGTGCAGTGTAGCTGGACTGCTGGGTGCCCAGTGAAGTGAGGAAAATCAGATACAGCACAGGCTGAAAGAATGAAGCGAGAATTCATATCTCTGTGCAGAACATGCACAGTACTTTGCTCACACAGAGAGTTCACACGTAGACAAAAGCATGTTTGCTTGCTGGTTATTTGCAGCGGATTCTATAGGCACAATCTGTGTGTATATTCACATGTAAGCCTTCTTTGTGCATTTTGTACCGGTGAGGGTGTCCACACGTGAACGTGTAAATGTGCTTGTGTGGGAAGACAATTTGCTGTTACAGATTTAAGACATGGGAAAGACCTTCTAGTTCACTGAGGCGTTTCTCTCCTAATGTAGTCGAAGCAGAATCCTTGTGTTTTCTACTTTGCTTCAATAAAGGACACTGTGTGTGTTTAAGGAGGACTCAGAGCCGGTGAGTGTCAAGTGCTACAGCAACAAATATTGAGGACTTTTCTTTCTAGAAAATGGCTGCAAACTTTATAACCTAATTCACTTTGGGTTTTCATTTCTCAGTTATTTCAGGGTATCCTAGGGATGATTTGTCCTTAAATAACTAATTACCAACAAAGGGGAAAAGACAGCAATAAAAAAAAATGTGATAAACCTTCATGAACTAGTTTCACCAAAAGGAAGAATTTACTTCCGTGAATCAGTTAAAGGGGACTGAACATAGCAAAACTATAAGATTCAAAGGAATTGTTGGGAACTGCAAATAATAAATATAAATGCATATATATATATATATACACACACACATACATACACACTTGTTTGTGTATGTGTGTATATACACTGAGGTTGCTTGAAGGAACACAGTTTTTCTTTTTCTGTTTTTTTTTTTTTGCTTTTTTCTCTCTCTCTTCTTTTTTTTTATAAACAGCGCGAGTAAAGGACCCAAGAGATTGCCTTTCACTTTGAAAACAATCTCTAATATCAGGAAAATGCGCTGTTTGTTTATGCGTACATAATGCAAGTTTGTCCGCCTGGGAACTGCAGCAAATGGGAGAAGTATGCATGGATTTCACAGGTAACAGGATTACGTGGGCACATAATTGATCCATTTGGAGAAAAAAAATGACAGTGCTCTAAAGATGCCTAGGCTTTGGAGATGGAGTTTATGAAACAGGCATTTGTAAATTCAAAGGAATCAATATGTCAATTTTATTACATCTCAGAACCAGCTGGGCATTAAAGGAACAGTAGCCTTTAAAAAAAAATGCAGCTGCGTATTCCCACATTGCCTACCTTGCTTAAAGGCCTTAGAATTTAAGGAAATGAACTTAGACATTTCTACCATTTCAGAAATAAATTTACATTGTCAAAAGAGAACAATAATTGAGCATTTTCTCAGTTTTCGACTAAACCATTTGGTTAAAATTTCTGACTTATTATTATAATTAAAGACTATTAGTAGATACAGGTAAGAAGCAGAATGGTGCCTCTCACATAGGTTGCATGTGAGTCAAGTATTCGTTCGAATTCATATCTGAATTGTGCTTTTCAGTAGGGTCTAGGTTTTACATCTTCACTGATCTAAGGACATAATTTAAGAGCTAAGCTTTGGATGTCCCACAGAATTTGGTCTGTGCAAGTATGAAATATTCCTGTTTTCTTAGAATTTTTGACAATTCAAAAAGACCAAGCTATTTTAAATTAAGTTCCCAGATAATCGGATTTGGACAACAGCCATAAGAGACGTGCATGGGATGTGAGTTCGATATATATAATTTTAAGATTCCAAAGAGCTTACACAACTAAGCATGACATTGAGAAGCTACTAACTGGTGCACTTACAGGTGAAGCCGTACTTTCTTTCACACCCCCTCCTGTGTGTGCTCTCTGCTCGCACCTCCAAGGTGAGCTGCCCTGCTACTCATATTCACATCTCCACTCCCCAGACCCCTGCCCCAAGAGCATCCCTAGGTCCATTCATTTATGACGAATAGAGCCTCGTTCTCGTTTCTCCCCAGGCATCGAGGGATTCAATACCATGAAACAACACAGCATTCAGACACAAACAAATCTGTGTCCAAATTCTGATTCTGCCACTTACTCTCCATGTGGCCCCCTGAGTGTGTTTCTTTACCTCTCTGAGTTTTAGTTCATCATGCTTAAAATGGGGGCCGATACTTATTTTAGAGGCTTCCTTGGGGAGCATTGAACAAAATTCTAAGGGCAGTATCTGGAGCCTAGAAGATTCTCGATAAGTTCTGATTATGACTATTTCAAAGCATGGCTAATCAGGCTGCCGGAGTTCTGTGACCGAGACATTTCAGTTTCTGGGCTATGCCGAAACATTCTTGAAAAAAGGAAACAATAACCTTAAGCTGAGGTATTTATTCCTTTTCAATGCTTTAGGGACTGTTAAAAAACAAACAAGGAAAAGAAATAGTCACAGCGATTGGCATGGTCTTATGCCTCTTCATTTCCAGGAAGTAGACATAGTACTTTTTCTTAGAGGAACAACACCGCCTAAAAAAACTTCCTCTAAGAATACATTCTGGGTTGACCTTTATCACAGCACTTACAATATTTGTTTCCTATTTGTCTCTTCACGAATATGCAAACACCTTGAGGACAGTCTTGACCATCTCACTGTCACCAGTGACTAGCTCAGTACATGGGACACTGTGCTCATTTGGTTAGAGAGAGGCTGTACTTAAGATGAAGATGAATCCATTCTGCTCAAGTAGCTTCTGAAAATGAATACAGCAGGTACATTAAAGATTTAGTGTATATTATAATATCTAGAAAAAAGCTTTTGATGACTTATGTTACACTCCTTACCATCCTATTAACAATTTCTTGAACTCCACTTAGTGACAGCTATGCCATTTTGAATACTTGGGATTTTTTTTTTCTTTTCTTTTCTCTCTCTCTCTCTTTAGTTTGTATTTAAATCAATTGACTTTCCACCATTCTCAGTGACACCTGTAAGACTTGTGAGTCAGGGGGGCAGGTAGAGAGGAAGTGCGGGTGTTCAGGAGAGTCTAGGCTTTAGATACCTGGACTCAGATCTAGTGTCTACTTCATGCCAGAGGCAAGTTGCTCAACCTAAACTGTGTCTCCATTTCTCATAAAGCCTATACTCCAGGGTTGTTGGGAAGACATGCTGATAATAGGAAGTATCAAGTACCTAGTAGGTATTTAATGTTATATCTCCTCCCTCTACTCTTCTTTGTTTGTTGAATATTTGCTTTGGGTTGGCAGTTAGTGAGTTCCCCGCCTTGCTCCTTCTGTCCATCATTAAGTCAGTCAGCATTTAATATACACCAGTGGTGGATATCTTAGCCTAGTTTTGAATTTCATCATGAGAATTGGACTATTTTCTACTCAAGGAAATGAGCATGCACAAGTACCTTCCGTACTTAGAATCACAATCATTCTAGCAATTTTCTGCCCAATCTGACTGTTTCTTTGTTCCCACCATCCTCTTTAGTGAACCGCTTTGGTATTTCTGCAAGGCTTTGCCACCATTCTGTGCTTGGGTATCTCAGATCTCTCTTCCTCCATGATCCTTTGACGTTATCAGAAAAGAAGATGAACTAAGGTCTCTTAACTTCATCTTCATACGTTTGCCATGCAACTATGTGGATTGGTTAGTTAATAGAGCAGATTAAAACACTTTGTTTGATTCTGCTCAAGCATACCAGAAATACATTCAAAATCTACAGCTACAAAATGTAAAGAAGGTAGTCCAAATATAGTACTACATAATGAGGCTCCCTGTTGGTAGTATATAAAGCAGTTTAGAGTATAGCTTCAAATTCTAATGAAGATCATTTTAAATTTTGCACTGAATTGTGAATTTAAAATTCCCATGTTCTCCATAAGTATCTGAAGAGGGGCATGTAAATACCATAAGTGAATTAATTACTGCCTTAAGTTGGTAAAGCATGTGTGAATCCAAACTTTATTCTTGAACTTGCACTTCTCTTCCCAAGGTTTTTTGAACCATTTCCTATATGCCAAGTTCTGAGTACCTATTCAACTGCTGAGGACATATAAAAAAGGAATTTTTCTTTGCAGAGATGCAATCTTCTGATCTCAGAAAATCACCACCACCGCCACAAAAAGTCTGCCCAGCACCATATAGATGAATAACACGAAATTCATAAAGCAGGAAAGACATATTTATAATCGAAAAATTTCACCTTGACTTTTGCTCCTCCTTTTAGTATTAACGGTATCAGTTTCTTTCTCTGAGAAGAAATGAAAAGACTAAATGGCAAGAGTATCTTTAACTCTTACTTATGTTTTGGTGATGTAACGTAGGACCACTCAAGTTATTGGACAACTTTTCCAAGCTGACTTTTTTGAAGTAAACCCAACGAGAAGGGAAAATGGAACTGTTAGCTCACTGATGGCGCCCGCATGGCTCCCACACCAGTTCCTTCAGAGACTCCATAATTTCCATGGAAGGGCCAGAGGCCCTGCCAATATCCGCACATCACTGGCATGATAGACCATAACAGCTTCTTCTGAGCCGTTCCGGTCTATCGTGTCAATGCGTACTCAGGGAGTCCTCAATGCACGGATCATTGACACGGCACTACATAACTGCTCCTTAGCAGCTATTACTGGGTATCAAGTCAATGCATACTCAGGGAGCCTTTAACGCACAGGCCTGCACAAGCAGACATGTTCCGAATACTAAAATTCCTTAGGAAAATTCGTCATGGCCCATGTGTGATAGCTGTTTTCCATTTTGAATTTTAACCATTTTGGGGAAAGGGCGAGAAGGGAAAATACCAGGGTCACCTGAAAAGTCCTTCAAAAACTGGTGCAAAAGTTTTAAGTATGGGGTGGGCCTATGAAGACGACGAGCTTCTAATTTTTTTTTTTTCCTTTCCATAGCCTCATTTTATTGTGTCAAAGTTCTAGAAAGCACTTCACTTTCATCGAGGCTCTTTTTCAGGCAGGGTACAGACCAGAAAGCCTTTTTTATGATTCAGATATAAATCCCAGAAAATGTAGTGGAAATGATGACAGGCTCTCTAACTATAAAATAACAGTAGTAGGTGTCATTATAATAATCTTACAGAACTACACACATCAAAAATATCACGTTTTATGATGGTCTCTGCAAGAGATTTCAGTTGGTTGTCATTCCAGACTTTTAATAAGTAACATGTTGAGTAGGAAAGGTTCTGCAAGGATCAAAATAAAATAATGATAATGATGATGATAGTAGTAGTGGTAATAATAATCATCATCATAATCATAATACAGCCACTGTTTATTATATCCTTACTATGTGGCAGGCACTTTGTATACATTATCTCATTTAATTTTCTCAACAGACGTTACAAATCAGGAAACTGTGGCTTTGCAAGGTTAAATAACTTGACTGATAATACGCAACTGCTAAGTGATAGCGGTGGGATTTGAACTGGGTGTGGCGAGAGCCATGCTGTTACAATTACATTGCTTCTAATGATGACCACCTTAGGGGAACCAGGCTTTTATTTAGAATATCCCACCTCTCGTCTGCTTACTAGTCAGGAAACTGAGGCAGGGCAGTTTTAGTAATTCCCCCACATACTAGAGTCGGAGTCAATACCAGAACACAACATTGCAAATGCCCTTTCTCTCTGATGCCATGTTAACCGCAAGCAAGACTTGGGAATTTTAGAGACTCTGTTTGTGTTTTAGAAGGAATGTCCACTGTTGCCATCACTCCTATAAAGATTCCCCCTGCACCAAATCAAAATGGTGTGAGTTTGCTGTTGTTGATATTTTTCCCTTTTGTGTTCTGCTTACTGACTGACATCTGCTATCATGCTAAGCAGGTGTTCCTATGTAAACGAACGTGCCCTGTTTGTGTTTCGCCATCCTCGCTGCTGCGCACCCAAATGAGCAGCGTGATTAAGAATCCTGTAAATTTTTGAAAGGAAACGGATGGCTACCCTACTAGAACATAATTACACCGTTCCAACATCCGCAGCTCACTGCTGCAGCAGAGTTGGAGAACAGCAGAAATTAATAATATATAATAGCATCATTCTCGTAATTTATAAATGAAATAAAGTAGAGAGGAGATTCTGCTGATATGCATTTTCTCTTTAATTCTAAAAGACAAAGTATAGATTAGAATTTTAGTGGGGTGAAACCTGGCCAGTAGTCTCCCACTAGTTGCCTGATTCATGATAGGAGTGATTTTGCTTGGGGAAAAGAGCTAATATCTTCTATTAGGCCAGGGGGAGAAAATGAATGAACAAGGCCCTCTAAAGGCAATATTAGATAAAGGGGGTCTGAGAAACATTTTTGCAGATCGTGTGCCCACTGTATTTTTTAAGAGGTATTACTATTTTAAGACTTCAGTGTGTGTGTTGCATTTTTTCTCTCATTATAATAACATACCACCATAGGTCAACCCCTCTGGGAAAAGAGAGACCTGATCAGTTAAAGATGTGGTCCAACATAAACTTTACGCTAAAAAGCATTTGGTAAATTCTGGAGCTCTGCTGTACAACAATGCACATATAGTGAACAATACTGTGCTGTGTACTGAAACATTCGTTCACAGGGTGGATTACATGTTAGGTGGTTTTTACTACACACAAAAGACATTTATGTCTTTAAAAAACAACAAGAACATGATTTTGAGCACCCCGAATGTACCAGTTGGCCTCTTATTACATCATTAGAGTAAGGGACTTGATTCTTTTAATCACCCTTTCACAACCATGCTGGAGAAATAATAGAACTTTCCGAAGAGGAAAATAAATTATATGTTAAAAGTAGCCAGTCCATATCTCTGTGACGTAAGATTGTGGAAGGAAGTTCAAAATTTAAAATATTTTTGTTTTACCTTGCCATGAGTAAGTTGCCAGACAAATGGATACCCTCTCAACTGTTTCAAGGGTTTGTCCCCCATGAGCCTAAGGCCCACAACAGACACATACATACACACATATGGGCAATTAGCCTTAAGAAAATTTTTATTATTTAAATAGTGTTATTTAAGCAATTTTTTCTTCTTAATTTCAAAGAGTGACAATATGTCCAGAAAAAAAAAAAAAAAGTCTACATGGATTTTTCTTGTTTTAATTAACCTTAGAGAACATGCAAATACTACTGGCTTTTAAGAGAAGCATGTCCATTTAAGATGCTTATTCATTTAAGCAGTATTCATTTAAAGGTCCCCTTGAGTATTACTCTATGTGTTTTGATTTGGTTCAGAGAAAATGTATTCATTTAATAGATTTATTTCATTAACAGGTATTTATTTAAGTGGGTTCCACTGTATTTAAATCTCCAAACAGTCTCCATTACTTCCTTGCTTACTTGCTTTGTGTTGACTAATTTTAATAAGCCTAAGGTGCCTAGGGTCTTACTGAGTGTTCAGTTTGATCAATATGGTTAAATTAAAATTGTGCAAAATATAAGCAAATGTACTCTAACAACACAGTGAAGAATGCGCTATGCGCTGAGCATTGATTGGTATGCTTCGCACACAGATGTGTTGTGGTGGGTGGGTAAGCCTCTAAACGACCCGGAAACTGCAAATCTCTTTCAAACCTCCTCTCCCTCCAGACACACCCACGTCCTCTCCCACCCAGACATTCAGGGAAGGGCACAGGCACACACCCAAGGAAGTGGAAGAGCAAAGGAGAGTCATGTCAGGTACTTTGCTTTCTGATGTAATGGGAAGCAGAATGTAAGACTCGCAGTGAAATCCTATGTAAAGAAAAAATAGCTAAGATCTCATAAAAGGTAAGCCCTGGCTGTCCCTAGAATGCTTTCGGCAATGTCAATTTAGAATGGGGAGTCTAGTTCCTCTTCACAGAATAACTTTGTATTTTATTGTAATTACTCTTAAATCTTAATCACTTGGTAGCTTGCATCCTTTTTCAAACTTCTTGCTTGTCGAGTTTGATTTGGCAAGTTACCAAAAACAAACAAACAAAACCCCACCTAATTTCTGAAGTATACCAAAAATCATCCTTACCATTAGTACTGCATTTGAAAACTTAGATAACTTAGCCTTCTAACAAAAGCAATGCTTTCTATATAGTTGTAAAGCTACATAGAGAGTACGTTTTAGTGGATTCCATTTAGCATGTAGGTTTGTATCTTCCATTCTTAAATCCGTTTGTTAACATTTCTCCTTTATTCCTTCTCTTTGTTTTCGTTTCCTGCCTGTTTGAAGGGATGCAATAGGAATTTGGAGTATACTCAATATTCAATGTCAGCCTTCTTAAGCTTTTCGAAATCTACCACAATCACTGAGTGATCATAATTCTATATCGTACGAAAGTGTTCCTAATATGTGTTGGCTGTCAAGGCAGTTTCTTTTTTTTTCCTACCTGTTGTGTGATCTTCAATCTCTCTTTAATCTTCTTGCTAAGTGATAGCTACCATCACAACTCTGGCTTTCCTTGATATTATCTCTTCCTACATGTCCAAAACATAAGTTCACATGAACAGAAGTTGATCTTATCAAAGGTAAATCAGAAGTTAAAAAAAAGGGGGGGGGGCAGGAAGATAAAAAAATAAAAACTACATATCTTGCAAGCAATTATTGTATTTAGGACAGTATGTTCTGTTGAGACGAAAATCATTCTCTAGGTTAAATTGACCACGTAGGTTTATAAGCATAGCAAGAATTTAAAGTTCCCTTGTAAATTAAGTCTAGTGTTTGAGCTTCCTAACCTTTAATAGTAGAGTCACCAGCAAGGCTGCAAAATAATGTTTGAGTCTTAAAATCATCAGAAATAAGTCAACCAATACAAGTTCAGAAGAACTGACTTTATTTTTGTGGTGGGGCCAAGAAAAATACTTAGCTTTTTGTTTAGTTTTGTTCATGTTAATCTTGATTTTTCTTAGTGTTTTGTATGTTTTGAGTTTTTAATATCAAAGGTAGTGCTCTTTGTAAACAAGTGTAAGTTTACCCAGGCAGCTTCACTTACACTCTTCCCTTGTAATCAGATGTGAAAATTACACCCTCCCTTTTGGATACATGATAATTACACATTTCAACATGCAAAGAATTGTCTCTGTTTCAGTTGTTGGAATGAAAAAGCTGAGACATTCAGTAAAATATATTATTATATTAAAGATCATTTCCATAATTGTTTTCAGGATTCGTAATCAAAACCATGATCAAGGTAGTTTTAGTTTTAAAAAGAATACACATGGAAATAAGGAGTGGTTAAAATTAATTGCTAAGTTCCACTTGAATGGCCATTCTCTTATTTTATAAAAAAGCAATTGGGAAAATACATTATATTCTTTCTTTCAAAAAAAAATCTTTTTGTATCTTATTTGACTTTTTTTTTCTCCATGCTTATAGAAATACCTATTTTTCATGTAGACCAAAAACAAAGGCTAAAAAAAAAATCTACATTTTTGTGATCATGTGTAAGTTTTTTTCGGAGGACAGATATAAACACAACAAAGGAATCTTTTCAGGAAATGTGTTTTATTTATTGTTTGTGTTGAATTTTTTTTCCAAGAGTCCTTTTGAGCCAACTGTGAAAGTTTTGTAAACTCAGATGAGGTACCTCAAACTTCACCGTCAGATTTCTAGGCTCATCTGCAGTGCCCCTTATGTCATAAGGTAAAGATATATGTCAGTGTGGGTGTAAGACAAAGCCTGAAAAACTTGGAGATTTTGGAAAATCGCACTAACTCAAAAACATTTTTTCCTCTTTGGGGCGGAGGGTTTAAATTATTGATTCCTTTTTTACTTCCCTAAGCTAAATAAAAGGGAATAGGAGAGAGAAGGCAGTGTTAGATAACTGATATTATGGTCTCTTGAAATAGTTTATATCATAAAGGAATACCTCAACTGATTAGTTCTCTAAGTATTTGTTTTTTTCCTATTCATCCAAACACTGGCATAGGTAAGAGAGGGTACATATTCATACAGCCCAAATTCATTAAAAAAAAAGGATCCTAGCAGATTTTTGGTTCTGAAAATGTCTCAACCCAGTTTTCAAATATTTGGACTTAAATGATAATACTAATTAGCGCTTATCTGTACATCCTTGTGTTTTAAAATCATTGCATAATCTGACATGTATATTTAATTTTCCAAAATATTTTCCCTAGAGAGCATTCATGTATTTTTAGAACTTGGAAGGAACTGGAGATTTCAACTTTTCTCATCCTTAGACTTCCCTCATTGGACAGACATTGAAACAGAACTGGCAGAACCAGGATTTGAATCCTAGTCTTCTGATTCCAAATTAGGGACAGGAGACTGTTTTGAATGTTGTTGATCATTTTCTCTCAAGATCCAATCTGACATGATGTCTTATTTTTAGTCTAAATGATTCTCTACTCTGAAGTGTCAGGTTGTAATTGGTATATATGCCGAGAGGTGAGTGGGCTAGAATCAGAAAATCCAGTGCACCTATGTGCTGAGTTACTGGACTAACTATGTGCTGAACTACATGTTCTGGACTCAAGACTCTTTGGTTCTATTGCTTCTGTGTTTTTTGGAAGGATTGGACAGTAGCTTTTTAGGTGAGGTGTTCTCATAATTCTTATACAGACAAGGCAGAGCACCCAGAAAATATTTCACCTGGTATTGACATTAGCCTGGCATTAAGTGGGTTCCCATTCCAGCCCCCTTTCAAAGGTAAGCCAAGCCTATGTTGGCACAGTGGTGAGAAGAGTCCATGGCAGAGAGTCAGTAGAGGAGATGACAGGAGGGAGGGCTGCCCAGAAGGAATGAAAAGGCCGGTGTATCTGGCCCCATTGTCTGCATCCACCTTCACCACGTTTAGCTTTGCTAGCAGGAGCAATGGTGGTGAGGAAGTGTTTGGGATGAGGAGAATGGCTTCCTCTCCGAAGCCATTCCTGATTACATTACATGTCTTCTGCTAGGTTCTATTCCAGGAGGCCGACTGATCTGTGGAGTTCTGGGATCATGACCCGGTATAAGAAGAGGAGTTCCTGGACTTGGTTCAGGAAACTCAGACTTCGGGCCGTCCCAGGCCTGCCATCCGGCAGCAGCGCGGTCAGCACCAGCACCTTGCTGGGCGTCGTGGCCCTAGCTGTAACTGCATGTAGAGATTGGACAGAGGTTGCGAATGGGTGGCTGACAGATGTGTTTGGTTTGGCTCAGGAAGTATTCTAAACACATTTGAATTGGTTGCCAATATTTAAAAATTGGGAAAATCACTCAAAAATTCTGATTTCCAGCTCTTCTAGAGAACTCAGAAGATCTGACATCTCTGGCCTACATGGCTGCATAGAAAGAGGAAATTTCTCTGGATCCCTGATAGAAGGATCAGCCGACCTCCTTCACCTGCATGGTCTGTGTAGACATGGGGGGGTGTGACCCCCAGTCCTCTCCAAGACTCCTTCCTGCCTCTAGCTCTAAAATTCTAAATCTGACTTGCTTCACTCTACAACATATACTGAATCCTTAGTGGTTTCTACATCCACGGTAGAATGCTGAGGTATTTGTCGTATAATCAGCATCAGATAAAAGTTGGAAAATTTTAGGTTAAATAAATCAGCCCTAGTTGGAACAAACTCTTACTCGGAAATCTGATGATGGGAGGCCGGTATAGCTCAGAAAAGGTGGCCTTGAAGGTAGTCACAGGAAAGGTTTGGCCTCTAACAATTGTCTACTCAGCAAACTATATAACTATTTTGTAAATTATCGCAAAATTGATTCTTTAAAACCTTTAAAACCCAAAGCAAATAATATAGGCTCCTTCAGTTAACATAGCATTTTCCCACATCTCCCACTAAGCCAACATCTCTGATCTTCTTTTTGAATATTTGGTTCATGAACTTTTTCTGTCCACGTAATTGCCAGCAAATTACATTGGCCTAGGAACTATTTGGTCCTGTTCAAAAGTAAAGAAATATCCTTGATTTAGAAAGTCATATTTTTATAAACCATTTTCCCAGACATATCCAGTTTGAACACAAAGGATAGCATTTGCAATTAATGGTTATAGAGTATTTCATATTGTCCAAGGTGCTTTGGCAGAACTATCTCATTTGATCTTCACAAAAACTCTAGCAGGAGAAAGAGAGGGTATTTAACACAAACAAGGAGTCACAGACTCAGAAAAATCAGATGACTATTGGAAAATTGGCCTAATATTTTAATGTGTGAAAGACCCAGTATTCAAGCCTATAGCTTCTGGCTCCACATTCAGTAATTTCCATGCTATAGCTGTGTTTCTAAGGTGGATGGATGGATGGATGGATGGATGGATGGATGGATGGATGGATAGATGGATGGATAGATGGATGGATGGATGGATGGATGGATGGATGGATGGATGGATGGATAGATGGATGGATGGATGGATGGATGGATGGATGGATGGATGGATGGATAGATGGATGGATGGATAGATGGATGGTTGGATGGATGGATGGATGGATGGATGGATAGGTAGGTAGGTAGGTAGATAGGTAGATAGATAGATAATATTACCTAAATGATGATTTCTTTTTCTCTCATGAATGAGCAGAATTGTCTCAATGTTTCCTAAGTTGAACGAAAAATCTTTTTGCCAGCTATTCTTAAGTGAATCCTGGATTTTCATTAAGGGAAACTAGTATGTAAAAAAACACAATTCATAAGCAGTGTAGGGAATAATTTAAGATCAAAGTTTTACAATGAAATAATCATACAGAAGAATGGAGAGGGGGCAAAAAAATAAATGAGGCAGGTAAAAGGGTATGGAAATTAAGGGGGGTAAAATAATGGAGTAGAGGATAGAAAAAAAGAGATTATGGAAAGATGAGAAGAAATATAAGAAGAAATACAGAATAAGGAGACTGTGTAGTAATTTAAGAAGTGAAACCCTTCAGGACAGAGGTAGGAGAGAAATGGGAAATTCTAGAGAGGAAGCAACAATTAGGAAGTGTGGAAGAAAAACCTCTAGGCCAGAAATCTGAGCAGACTTGAGGAGAGGGGAAGGTGGTTAAATATGGAAACACAGAAAGGGATGTTTTTAGGAATTCAGAAGATGAAAGGAAAATAAATTTTAATCATGAAACTCTGTGAAGACAGGATCAACAAGTTTGAATTACAAGAAAGGAAATTCACGTGGTTAGAAGGAAAGAATAGAAATAGTAAGAGAAGTCTTTGGATTTCAAGAGGTAGGTAGAGAAATGATTAAAAGGAAAGAGGGCATGGTAGCTGGAGGTAGAAAATGAAATGAGTCTGGAAAGACATGACTGGGACCACAGCAAATTGCAATAATGTAGAAAAGGCAGCCATTTGTGAAGGAACCGGAAGGAAGGAAGGAAGGAAGGAAGGAAGGAAGGAAGGAAGGAAGGAAGGAAGGAAGAAAGAAATTTAAGCTCTTTTGGGAGGGAAGCAAGCCCCCAACGTGAGAGAGGCAAAAGTGGCAAGGAGAAAGTGGGAAACAGAGAAGGCAGTGAGTCAGTTATGGCACCAAAAGCATGGATAGTAAGAATGAGGCATTGTGTTTTTTCATTTAAGCCTATGGTATTGGTTTTCTTCTTCCATAACTGGGGACCCTACTTTATTTCACATATTCATATTCTACCAGTATTGTCAATTCACACAGGAGAGGAATTTACAAAAAAAGAGCAACTTTTTACTTTTTCAAGTTTCCCACAAGGTGAGGTAACCCTGATGGTTATCTATCCATCTGAAGGACACATGGTGCTAGAGGTCATAACTGGTCTTGAAACAGTTTTTTTTTTCAATAAATTCATAATTCATATAAAGTGGGAATTATGTCCATTTATGGAAAACATACTCTAGATATTGATTTATATTGCTTATACTGAAGTTTTTAGTCTGAATTACAGATTTTTCATCTACTTTTTATAGATTGTATTTTATAACGAAATTGTGTAGCTCTTTCAACAATTCTTTTTTCTTTCTTTTTCTTTTCTTTTTTTCAGAGAGGGAGAGATAGTGGGGAGGGGGGCAGAGAGAGAATATCAAGCAGGCTCCACACCCAGTGCAGAGCTGATGTGGGGCTCCATCTCACAACCCTGAGACTTTGACCTAAGCCGAAATCAAGAGTCGGACGCTTCACCAACTGAGCCACCCAGGCATCCCACACTTAACAATTCTTTACCTTGATACTATACACTCATTTATCTAGACTCAAATACTTTCTTGCTCTGAATGGTCTAAAAGCGTACTCCATGGGGTTCTAGAATTTAGATGCCTCCTCTCCCCCAACTATTTCTAGTCTTCCCCTTAAATTATATAAAGCCTTTGGCCATACAATTTTCCCATCACTGTGAGAATGGAGTTAAAAATCATAACAGATATAAGAAACAGGAGGAAATTAGTACTCTGCCCTTCCAGGCACACCCCTGGACCATGTGCTCAGGCCCCCCGCAGTATGGCCCCCTTCTCAAGAGTGGGTGGGGAATCCAGGGAATCCAGGAAGTAAGAGCCCCATAGAGGATTAGTTTACCTGAAGGTGGGTAGACAGTCCCTCTGCCATAAATGCAAAAAAAAAAAAAAAGGTCTTTCATAAGAACTTAAAGCAATTCTCTTCAATACTCAATTTAATCTCTTTTTTTCCTCTTCCTTTCTCTTCTTCCTTTTTTCCCTTCATAATCCCTGGCCCCTTTCTAAGATCTTCACCTCCAAGATAGAAGTGCCTGAAAAGAAAAGCAAAATCACTGTGTTGCCGTACTAACAAGTAATTCTGTATTTGTCAGAAACCAGTTTGAAATAAGATACAAAATTCCTGAAAGTAGCTATCTGTCTGAAAAACTTTTTTAGGTCTAGCCAGGATATGAATGGATACATCTTTTATGTCATGAAAACAAATGCTTATGTACAACCCCTTGAGGAAAATTAAAAAAAAAAAAAAGCCTTAGTAATGACAATATCTATTTGATAGGAGTAGGAAACATAGCTAAGTGGCTTTTGAAACACTTATTGGACTTGTTCATTTTTTTTTTTTAACCTTTAGCATATGGAGAAAATAGAGATGGCAGGTAGGTAGCTAAATACGGCAACAGGATGGCAAACAGAATTCTTGACTATCAGGGTAGAAAGAATTTACAAGACATGGAACCTAATACAGTTCAGTCCAGAACTGCAGACAGTGGGGGTGGGGGAGGTAATGTTTTAAGAACAATCATTGTCCTTAAACATCCTCTTAATGCAAAGTCACTCATCTCTCCCCACCACCCCCCACTTCCTAGAATTAAGGAAAGTCCTTCCTTAACTTGGGTTGCTATGCAGAGATGTGAAATCTCATTGGCTCCGAATGCTTTTCTGTCTAGTAGCGACTACTGGGAACCCTGCTAATGTGCATATTGATGTACCCTGTAGCTTCAGAGATGATGAAAGAGCATATTACTTATTTCCACAACAACAAAGCTAAGAGAAATTTGAAAGCAGCCAGTTATTTTACCTGGGGACTTTCTCCCAGGTGACAGGGTTATAGAGCCATGGAATTTAAATATGGGGGCAGCCCATTTTCTGAAAAAGTTTTTCTGGGGAACCACAATACCACTGTCAACCAAAAAAAAAAAAAAAAAAATTAAGAGACTGTTGCTTTCATTTGCATTCATTTAGTCAACTGTGCCTAAAATATGGAAAAGACATTCTTATGCTCATTCAGAGTGTATTTTATTCGTTGTTTACTAGGCTGGACTGACATGATATGATTTGTGCTTTGCGGGGTCACAACAAGCTACTAGCAGGACAATTTGCTGAATCAAGAGGATGATTGTGTCTGGTGCCAGTCAGTCGCAATTAGGACCAGGATCAGGGAGGCCCAGGGCTTGTGCATCGTCTTGGGCTAGCTGCATAGAAATCAGCTCACCTGAAACTAATTGTCACAACAGAGACCTTATGCAAATGAGCCCTGGGGTTAGCGTGGGAAAAGAAAAACTGTCGCAAAGATAGGTGACCTGCTGAGCAGGGGGTCTGTTGCTGGGGAAATCTTTGTTCAATGAGTTTAAAAATGTTTTCATTGTTCAAAATCCAAAAAAAAAAAAAAAAAAAAAGGCATACCCACTCACCAAGAGTGTGCCAAACACACTCATCTAAAATTCCAATAAAGTGCAAGCCGGCTTTGGAGCAAGCAATAAATTGGTAGTCTATACTTTATAAGGGCTAGGGCAGGAAAATAATTTTCCTTTGCAAGGGCCTTTAAAGTTGAGGTGCTCCGGATTGCAGAGTGGGCCTACCTTGAAAATTCGCTTGGAAGGTCAGTTCTGCTGCTAGCCTGGTGGGACTTCCACCACCTTTTCTACCCACATTCCAACTGTCCTTGTCCACACAGCCATGAGGGGTGCCTGTGAACTAGACAAGAGAGGCCTGTTTTCTAATTGAACCTCACTTTTTTTTGAACTTCACTTTTATCTCAGGTAGAAAAGAAGGGCCAGAAGAGTTCCCCCGCCACATGGCAAAAGAATCCAGGAAACAATGGGCAGTTTCTTAAACTGTGGTTTCTCAAATGTTCACAGAATTAAATGAAATGCAAACGTTGTGAAATTCCAAGACAGGTTATGCAGCCTGAGTGATCATAGATTGTAGAAATTTAGCAAAATAAATTTTTAAATAATTGACTTCCCTTTTCTAAACCCCTGACCAAAAAATATCTGTAAATGAGCAATATTGTAATTCAGTCTTACTTACAAAACACCTTTGAAATAGTCTTCAAAATGTTCAACTTTAGAAAACTCGATGAAGAAAAGCCATTTTAAGGTGGGAGACATTTTTATATGTTATTGTAACAAAGTTGCCTTTGGGTTCTCAATTGATTTTTAGCTTTTCAATCTTGTTTCCCTAAAAAAGTATGGGTTAACATATTGACACTACTTAGCTTTTCACTGAAAATTTGCCAGTAACATATTAAATAATGTATATTCACACAGCAGTATAAATCAAATAAGGAGAAAATGGGGAATTCTAAGCTTTCCAAGAACAGAGATGTTTTGTGTCTAGTGATTCCAAAAGAAGAATAATTTGAATAAAATATTTTAGGTGAGAGAACAAGAAAGAAAGTTGCACTGCATTAACTTTGAATGCAAATGTTATTTTGTTTGGCAAATTACTGAGTCTACGAAAGTAAGTGTTTTCATTGTGTTTCCTAAGGGGCTGGATTGAAATTTGGACTTGTGTCTGCTAAGCAAGCTCAGGAATTACCTCGATGGCCACCACAAAACCTAAAGAAAGTTAGGCTCAAAAGCAGCACGACTTAATCACAACTTAAATTAAAAGGAAAAAAAGAAACCAAACTCTTTTGTCCCTTCACCACTGTCTGAAATAATTTCCACATAGAGGAGACGGTTCACAGTGGGTACGAAGTGCTCAGCTTTCACTCATCAAACTTTAATCGGAACTGCATTTTAGTTTTTGAATAAAGAACACTTAAAAAATTTAGATGCAAATTATTTTGCATTATTCATGCTCTAAGTGTCCTTGTAGATTTAAACACTTCTGAGGCCACCTTGATTCAAGTAATTACCTAGGCCCTCACTGCTCCGTCATGAATAAGGTATTTTGTACAAGTAAAGTATGCACCCAATGAGCTTTTAAAGTGGCTTTACACTGAACTGGTGTATTGCTTCTCGTGCATGAGTGAGCCGAACACGCGTCGCAATCTGTCTCAGGTGAGAAACCCTGGCTGGGCATCCATGGGTGACGGGATGAAACCCGAGCGTCTCTCTCCACACACATGTTCTTCCTTTGTCTCTTCTTAAGAATCTCAAAGTGATTCTCCTGCCCGCTTCCAGTAGCAGTTTGAGAATCTAAGAGAGCAATAGATTAGGAAAAGAAACGAGAGGGAAAGTGGCAGTGGTTCTGCTTAACTCCTCCGGCCCCAGAGTTCATTTAAATGGCCACTTTTCAGCCCACCTCGCCTCCACCAGCAAAGGCTTCTGCATAAGGTAAGAAGTCTCTCTGATTTTATGTGGCTCAGTACATCTGTCTCCCCATCTGTCAGCCTAGACTCCTCAGCTCTTAGAGCCAGGTCCTACCTCCACCACAGTTTTCCTCACAAAATGGAACTGGCTTCTCCCTCAGAGGGGACCGAAGAATGCTTCCCGTGGAAATGAAAGTGACCACACAGCATAAGTCTCTAAGTTTATCCACACACACACACACAAAGAAGTTTCCTAAGAGTTAAATGTAATTGGCTGAGGCTTGTAGCTGGCATTTGTTACAAAATGCCCAAGACTTTCCTTTCCAACTCCGTGGCTTTGAAGAATTATAGGAATTTTATGATGTGCTATTGGAGTTATACTGGCAGAGATTACAGAAAAGGGGTTAAAGTTGGTTTATGGTAGAAAAAAATTATGCAGAAACCAATAAAAATAAACACACTCAAGTAGACTAAACTTGCTGGGCTTTTAGTTTTAGTTTAACAAAGGAAGTTTAGATGAAAGTAAATGTTGCAGCTTTTAGAAAATTAGTTGACACTCATACTTGATCATCTTTACTACACAGCGGTATAATTAATATTTAAACATTCTAATAATGCAGCTTGCTTTGCATGCACTTTTCAGCCTCACAACAGTATATTTTATCTGGAATTGTGTTAGCATTTTCTTGGGTACTGCCCATTTTCATGGAGTTACATTTAAAATGGAGTAGGGCCCTAGCCCTTATGGCCAGTAAAACATTAATAGGAGAGCGAACAGGTTTCATACATCTCCCAGACAGTTTATTATTAAGACCAATATTTACCCGAGATAGTAGATAATATATAAATTTTGTTCCATTGCCCCCGTGAACGCTTTTAAATGAACGGAGCAGATTAAGTTTGAAAGTTGCATCTGGCTGTTGTCCACTCACCTCTGACTATCCAAAACAGGAGAATTTTGATTTTGTGAGGGCGGTGTGAAATGAGCAGGCGGCACATGAAATGCTCAGCCCGCCGATGTCTGCCCATTCATTAAGAATTCTGATTACCGTAGTGAAGAATTTTTGTTTTCAATACATGAAATCATTTTGAGAGCATTGTCTGAGCTGTGACAGCTGAATGCCCAGGAACTTGGTAAAACAAGAAAACTAGTTAAAATATAGAGAAGTTAGCTAATTGAGAGAAGACAGAGCTAGTTTATTTTCATATGAGAGCTTTCTTCCCGTTCCAGTCTCAGGGCTGTAGGTGGTAGGGAAAAGTTGTTTCAGGTGCTTCTACCCTCAGCTCGGTCCCTTTGAAGAGTGCAAGGTGCCTGGTGTTCTTGATCTTCTTGGAGTTCGAATGGTGAAAAAGAGCACTCTACTTTTCCACCGTAACTTAAGTGTTCTTTAACATAAATAGAATTTGCATGCACATATTTACTGCTCATTCTTTATAACTGAGTAGGTGTGCTGAGTGCAGGTCTATTTTGAGATTCAGCCCACGTTAACCCCTTGAGGCCCACTTCACGATAGGGACTGCCCTGTGGGAGTCCTGTCAGTTAGTGAAGGATGAAGCCATAAGAGATCCACTGCCACGCCAACACTGGGGCATCTCATTTCACTTAATTCTGTGAAGCCTTGAGCCACGGTTGACACAAATCAGATGGCGCAAATGAGAACTGCAAAACGAGGCAGGTTAGATTTTGAGAGAGAAAAGATAAGGAATAGAAAAAAAAAATAGCCAATAGAAAATATTACTAGAGAAGAGCAACATGTAAACTCAGTTTCACATGGAAAGAACCAGAGGGATCTCATGAAGCAGCTGTCACAAGACGGCTTGCGCTGGCTGTCTTATTTCCTTCTGTCAAAGGAAGTCATTTTCACAGATTCGTGGAGATGATCGTTTTTATTTCTGATATCCAGAAACCGAACTGGCAGTTTGGTCTCTTTGTATTTTATTGGGTTTGTTTTGAGAAAGGGAGTTAAATGAACTCAGCTTACAAATAACTAACAGCCCCTGGACTGTTTAAAACCTGCTCTTGAGGTGGTAAAGTAGAGATAAGTTGAACCCAACTGCTGTCACATGTATGGGTTTGACAGATAGGTAAGTCCAAGAGTGGACAAAATTAAAAGCATTTTTCATATGCTAATCTCCACCTGCACAGGAATCTTTTTTTTTTTTTTTTTTTAAAGAGGCAGCCTACTGGTAGAGTAAATTCAAGAGCTGTCTATCACCAGTACATTACTTCTAGGAATTGCCATGACACAAAAAAACGAGTAACTCCTTTTATGACAAAAGTCTTCTGTAGAATCTTAATTCCAGATGGGTGTCATGACAGCCATGGGCCAGCAATTTGTGGAAAGAAAAATGACCCATACATGTAGCTTTTAAACTAACCTAATAATTCCCTCCGTGTGTAATTGGCTCAAAATTGTATCTGAGGAATTACTTTTTTTAGTTGCAGGTAGAGGTAAAAGGGAGCACAGCGGTCTGCCTTGCCTTTCAGGTGGTAGGTACATGTAAACTTCACAGTGAGTGTGGGAGACAACGGGGGATGTCAATCAGAACCTACAGATTAACCCACAGCAATGAAATCTGAGAAGGTTTATAGCAAGTAGGTAATAGTTTCAGTCCCCTGTGAGAACACATAAACTCCAACTTCACGCTGGGACAAAACAGGGCAGGACATTTGAGGTAGAGGGTGAGAAAACCCTCCTCTTCTTATGACAAAGCCTCTCCCAGACTTGTTTAAACGCCACTGGGCTGCTATTGAATGCTTACCATTTCTCTGGGTTTTATATTATTGTACAAGAAGCTTTGGGAGTTTCCTTTAATTTTGATAAATATTCAAATTTGTGCATAATTTCTACACTTCGGTTTTGAATGATAGAAAATTTCCCATGCTTGTTGAGTTTCCTTTAAGTAAGAAAGCAATTCTTGTAATAAACGAGACTGTTGTTTCTTTTTCCCAATATTGCCAAACTAATAAACCCTTGCCTTAGTTTATAAATTTAAGATTCGCTAATTTACTGAAATGAGAGCCAAAATAGCCCATGAGAAATCTTAAACATGAAATGGTGACTCAAAAGAAATGGAGAATTAATGGTTATCTAAGGTAAGGTCCTACCCTGTTCTAGTAGAGTCCTCGGGCTTAGGAAACTTTTGGTTCAAGTGCCTGTAATGGGGTTAGAACCCTCAGTTACTGTGCGGTATTCTTGGAGGCCCTATGAGTTAAATTCTAGTCCATGATTACAACACTGGTGTCACTTATAAATACACTCTATCTGGGAGGTAGCAGTCAGAGAAAGTTTCTGGCATGCTAGTTTTCGTGTGGAAGAGAACCTTAAATAACATATGTAGGCACTAGATGAAATGCTTTGCTTTGGCTTTACATGGAGGCAAACCTGGACAATGGTCATTTTACTTTTTAAATGGAACTTAAACCCTGATGCCATGTGACCAACCAGGCTGCTAACACAAAGGAGAAGAGTTAGTTAGCATCCTTAACATTCTTTGATTGGCAAGCACATTAGGAGGTAGATAAGGGGGCAGCACAGGCGACCCACCTCCTGGCCACGGGAGGACAGTGCCTGGAATGTCTGCAATGTGTTTCTATTTTTGTCGCACCTATGTGTGGCCACCCATCTGGTCTGAATCAATCAGTCTCATCCCAGGGCTCTGCTTCTCTCCCAGCTGAAATAATACCCTCCTTTTCCAGTGTTTTGCATTAAGGAGGTTCACTGTTCACGACTGCCCAGGCAAGGCTATTCACAAGGCTAGATGTTTGTAAACACTGGTGAACCCAGGAGGAGGCATTGGGGACAATTAAAAAGAAAGAAAGAAAGAAAGAAAGAAAGAAAGAAAGAAAGAAAGAAAGAATATTTTACGGATACACTCTGCTCTACTAGAAACGGTACTTGGGAAAACTGAGTGATTCGTTAGCAAAATATTTGACCCCAGGAAGTAAAAGAATGTTGTATACCATTTTGTATACATCTATCCTAATTTATTTTTTAATGCAGTTTTCTTTGCCTGAGTTTAAACCAGGCTGTTCTACCTACAGCAGATAAAGCCAAGGTATGAGGTGTTGGCCATGACTTAGGCTGAAGTATTTTCTTAGGCTGTTTCTCTCTGCTCCACACTAGAATAAATAATGCTCAATTCACCTACACCTCTGTAACAGCCCTACACCTCTGCTTCTAGGTGGTTTTCTTGACATTCCTCATATGCACATTCTGTTCTTTAGCAATCCAGCATCCATGCCTCCCCCATCCGATTCCTGCACACCTGACAGCTTCTCTCTGGATAGTCCAGCTTGTAGACCATTGACCTCTATTAAAAAGGTCAAGGCATTCACCGGTGAAACCGGCTTTAGGACCACATAGCGCTCTTCCCACAAGAGACCTCAAAACTTACTGACGTTGGCCTTGGCAAATTAAATAACATGGCAAAAAAGCAACTCATGCTCCCTATCTGCCCGGTTTCCCACTGCAGTGGGAACTACAAGCCTATCGTCCACCTCCCATCCGGGAACCCCAGGGTTATTTCTGTCTCACTCGCTGCCTTTCTCACTCCCCACATCCAGTCTGTTAGCAACCATTGCCACTTTTTTTCCCCCTTTTTTTTTTTTTTTTTTTTTGGCCAACATTTCCTGAATCCACCTCCTTCCTCTTCATTCTCATAGTTGTGGTCTTGGTCTAGGTTTTGGCTTTGGCCTTGGCCCACTGGGAATTTGCGGCCTTCTGTCTCTCCATCCGTAAGAGCATGTCAAGCCTCAGCTTAATTTACCACTGATGAACTTGCTCTTCTCTGTCTGTACCTTTAACCAGTCCATCATTTCCTTTGGGCTCCACTGAGATCGCCGACTGCTCTCTGGACTCTGTTCTGTTGCTCCCTTTCTAGGTCTCGCCTCCTCATCCAACCCTCTTCTAATGGCACCCATCTTTTTTCTTTCTTTTCCAAGGTAAGCCCATCTATTCTTTATCCAGTCATTTCGCTCATAGCTTCGGAAACTCTGCTATGCTCTCCCGGTCCCTGATCTGTACCCCTGTGTGGCAGATCCGGAAACTTTGTATCTTTCACTAGTCCTCCCTTGCCTTCCCCCCATTCTGGTGAGGCAGAGTGTGGTCAGTGAGAATGAGTCCAAGCTCAGAACCTCAGCTCTAACACTTGCTACCTATGACATTGGACAAGTGACCTAACACTTGTAAGCCTCAGTTTCCTCATCTATAAAATGGGTTATTGTGAAGAAAAAAAAGGCGACTGGTGTCGAACACGGCTGGCGCATAGTAAGCTCCGCTTAAATGTTTGTTGTTGTTCCCAAAAGACAACTACCCAGTCACACACCTCAGTCACCCTCACATCATGTGCTCCTTTATCATCGTATGTGAATTTTGATGACAACACAACTGAGTTTCTTTAATCTGGTTCCATCAGTAGATTATGTCCTACTAATCAAGGACAAAGTTCATTGAACATGGCTGGTATCAAACCAAGTGATGATGAAGCCTTAAGTGATGCTTTGTGAGGATGATTATGAAGAAGATGATAGTAAAGATTACAATGATGATGATGATGATGATGAAGAAGAAAACATGACCAGGTGCTCCTTAGGGTTAATACTCTTGGCTCATAGAGCTAAGTCTCCAGGAAATATATAGCATTCCCCCTCAAATTAGTTTCTTCTTCCCATTACGTGGAAACATGTTATGCGTAAGAAAATATATTGTGCAGTATGCATGAGATTTATTTCTCAGAAAGCAGAGAAATGGTAAGAATTTTAAGTGTTCTACATACTTATTTAGATCTCACATCAGGAGATAAAACAAATGAAAACTCTGACTTGTTAATAATTTACATTTTAGTGGAAAATTCATACATGCTGTTAAGATACCTCTAAGACCCAACACAGAAAATGCAAATAACTTACATCCACTGTGCACTGAAGACAGAATTTGTCTGAGAAGGAAACATTATTAATTAAAAAAAAAAACAGTGTTTACAAGGGAACATTGACCATATTTACAGGGCTATGATTTTAATTTCAGATGACTCTTTTGAAGTATTCACTTCGATGATCTCTCCATTCATCAGGTGTTTCTTACCGAAAATCCACCAAGGTCTACCTCACCACCTAGGAGGTAGCTCACAAATAGGGGATTTCTTTTCAGCAAGCCACACCATCACTTTTCTCTAACAGCTTATGCAAAAGTTTTGTGGGGGAGGGAAAAGCCCGAGCCAAAAAGAAAGAGAGAGAGAGAAAGAGAGAGAGAGGGAGAGGAGTGTGCATGACAATAACTACCTCTGTCCCTTTGCTTTTTGTTCTTTTCATGTCAGGGAACTTTTTCGCTGTGCTGCCTGGGTAACTGCTCTGGAAGGTTGGAATATCTGTTGTTGAAGGAGGTTTGTGATTGAGGGCCTTCTGACACAACCTTTTGTTGCATTGAGGTGTTTGATCCTCTTTCCTTTTCTTCTAAAACCAATCCCATCCCTTTAAAAAATGGATAACCAGCACTTCTTTTACTTATTGTCAGCTTTTGGAAAGTTGCTGTGGGGGTTTGTAGAAGTTTAACTAGTTAACTCTTTGCATGCTGATAGGCTGCCGATAAATATCCTTCTTCTTTCTGAACACGAGAGATTTTAATCGCTTTTATCAGGTATATACTGTTTTTACTCATGCAGAGCAACTGAAATGCATTCAGGTCCCCAAATAAAGTGCTTGTGCTCAAGGTCTTGAAATGAGAGAGTGGTTCAGGCTTTGAAATGGGACACATCCTCCTTTTTGTCCTCGAACTGAAATGCGTGACAGGTATGACTCTGCCATTTGAAAAAACCTGATAAGGTATACTCATTTTTTAATTCAAGAGTGGCAGACTTCGGTAAAAAGTAAATGCAACAAATGACTTCGAGACAGGGAGGTGTAACCATATGGCAACAAAAGAACAGAGCCTCAGAATGCAAAGTGTAGGGGTCTTGTTCCAGCCTGCTGACTAAATGCTGGAATAGTTTTTCCCCAAAGGAAGGGACACAGCCCAGGCTATGGGGAGAGAAAAGAAGCTTAAATGGATTATTTAACAAAAAAAGCAACTTACGGCTTCTAGATAGTGACCTACATCCTGCACACAATTATGATATTTTTACGGCCATGATAGGGTTAATAACCTAACATCATTCATGTAGTGTTTTTTGAAAATTGAATTTTACTGCTACAAAGTAAATGTAACAGCCCTCTGGAGACAATATTACAGGCACTTTATTGTTTGCTAAGCTGATGTCATCTTTCTACAGACTGACTTTAAAACAAAGGCAGAACATTTATTACAAATATCACTGTGTGAAAGGAAATCTACTGAAATATTGTTTAGAAGGTGAGCTGATAAAAAAGTATTAATACTTGGCTTTGATCATCTTACACTATAAAGTTGTGACTTCAAAATGCTGCTCATGTGATCTCTATTCAAGGCAAAACTTCATCCTGGAAATTCCTCTCCACCTCTCTAACATTATTTGCCCTCAAGTTGGAATATTTGTTTAAACTTCGTGTGTGTTTTAGATACATTTTTACTCCAAGGCAATTTATTAACACAGTTGATGAGCTCTTGAGAGGGAAATTAAATAGCACCTTTCAGAGATAATGCATGTATGATTTAAGAAACAAAGTATGGAGATGAAGCTGTTTAGTTTATGTAGTGAATTTTCAAAATCACCTGTAAGTGGTGGCTGGAAAGTTCGCAATTTAAATAAGCTGTTTAAGGCATTGCCAGGCCAGCATTCTGCATGGCAGGTTGCTTGCAACTCAGAGGGTTTGGTCCCTATACCTGATGCACGTGTAATATAGCCTGAAGTTGTTTGTGGATCACACAGGAGCTTCTTAGAGCTTCATTTCCACACTGTAGCCCTTGAAAATATATCAAACAAGCAGACACGTTTGGCTCTTACAAGGCACAAGTAATTTGTTTATAAATCAGTTACTTTTCAAGAAAAGTTAAATTAGAGAGAACTTTGGTTTCTTTGATGTTTCCCACTTCGAAAGCCAAAGAGCAAATTAATGATCATTTTGAAGTAATAATGATAATGAGGAAAATATAATTTAGTGAGCTACACTATCTCAAAATAACTTTTCAGGTACGGTGTATGAATAACAGCCCAAATGACCAAAATAGCCTGATGGTGTTTTTCTAAGAAAATGATTTAGTGCTCTGCTTTTGTCTCTGAAGTCTGGTTAGAAGGAAAACACAGGTCAAGGAAATTGGGTTAGAAAAAAGCCTGGTGTGGGGTAGGTGTAGAATTATATGAATAGTGTCTAATAGGGAGTCTGTGGGCACTCACCAGATCAGCAGACGAGAGTCTCGCCAGGGTTTGTGAGCTGCTCAGGATGGACTGATGACATTTATATCAATCAAAAATGAATCCACAGACATCTCCTTAGCATGCTCTGTGAAAGGCCGTGTGGTGGCCGGTGTAGGAAGGCCATGCCCAAGAGAACACTACCTGTACTGGGATTGTGCTTCACCCGGGGAACTGAGCTGCAACATTGAGAAAACTTAGGTAGCTAATGACTATACCACTATATGAGAAAACCATTTTTTTTAAAAGCTTATACTTACTTGAAGTATTTTACTATAAACCTGCCAACAGGGAAGTTACTTTATATGCAGCCAATTCATTATTGTATTTGACCAATATTAGCTACTTACCAGGTGCTAGGTACTGCTCTAGCACCAAGGGTCCAAGGGTGAGTCCTCACAGAGCCTCACAGATCAGTGTCAGGAACTATGGCTTGATGGGATCAGAGCATGACACATTGCAAATATTAAAAAATTCAATATTTAATAAATACTTGATATTCCATAAATGTACAAGAAAGCCATAAATGTTTGTTGAATGACTGATAGAATGAATTGAGTAAGAATCGAGGTAAGTCCTTGATTCCATTCATGGACAGGGAGGGGCCAAGATTCCCCTCCTTAAGCAGGTCAGCACAGCTGTAAGAAATGACATGCTTGAGCTGGCCTCAAAAAAAAAAAAAAAAGTGGCATTTACCATGTGAGCAAGGACAGGAGTTGTCCACTGGTGGTGGGAACAGTCCCACAGAATAGGGTATGATTTTTAGTGGCACAGCCCAGTTCCGGTCCCTGCCCTCCTTCCTGATACTGCTTTATGGATTTGGTCCGTACTCTTCTCTCCCTACTCCTTATTGTACGGTCAGTAACACACACACACACACACACACACACGCACGCACACACACACACACACACACTCACACACACACACGCACACACCTACCATTGGGATTCAAGAGTCCACCTCCTCAAGTAAGAACAAAAGTATCTCATTCATCTCATGAAAGAAGAGAACAGCATGCCTGCTCCTCACTTCTATCTATAACACTCAAATTTTAGTTGTCTACTAAGAGAGCTCAGTTTTGACCAAACGCTATTTTTTAGCACCCAACATGGAAGAAAGAAAGAGGGGGGAAGCAGTTAATATTTAAACTACATACCGGTCCTGTAATAAAAAGATTTTTCAAGCATCAAAATGAATTTGATTTATTTTCAAACATCAAGATGAAATCATTACAGTTACTTTTTGTCTCCAACTTAGCAAGGTGTCTCATGGACGGGACACTCAAGGCAGGACAATTTGGGACAGTTCCAACTGTATGAGGCCTGGTCATTACCTCCATAAATAGAAGTGAGCTTCCTTTCTTCTGCAGCTCTACATTTCCTTGCCTTTGATTCTCCTCCTTTGCTTTTTCTCCTGGCAGCCCTCTCCTCCCTCCTGTATCAGCCACTCTATAGGCAGATGTGCCTCTTTTTCCATTTGCCAGCACCCCCCCAAATCTTCCAAACTACTCCCCTTTGAAGTCTCTATTACCGATACAATCACTTTTGTTTCCCCTCCATCCCCTCTCTCTCCACTCGAGCTTCTTCTCTCCCTAACCCCATTAGTTACATCTGCTGCCCCTACCATTCAGCCTGTGTTAAATCGTAATGCGCTTGACATAACTTCGGTTTGTCTGCTAAGTACTCAATCAGCACGCGCTGCTATCTTCTGATTTGTAGGAAAGGGGGCAAGAGTGAGTGAGCTGGCTCAAAATGCACTAAATGATTCAGCTCTGCCCAATTAGCCCAACTAAAATGGGAAATTGACAACTAATGATAATGAAATAAATGGGTTTTAGTTAAGAATATAAATCCCACAAACTTGGTTCCTGACGCCTGTGGTAGATACCGTATCCTTCATATGGTGGTCAGATGGCTCAGGGGAATGCAAGGATGGGTGAATGAAGAGAGGTGTGTAAATAATCGCAGTATTTGTTAGTTGACTGGGGTTCCTTCCCGGTGATTCATTAATGGATCTTTAAAGGATCTGGGAGCCACCAGAAATTGCTTGTAACATTTTGTGCATTGATGCATCTTCCCGGGCAGTGGGTCCATGCACTTAATCAGATTCTTAAAAGGATCTAATGTGTGACCTTCCCAAAGGTTAAGGACCACCGCTAAGTAGGGGAAGACACCTATTTTGTCGGTGTTTGCCCGTGGTCTGTTTTTTTTTTTTTTTTTTTCCCCAGCCCAGTTTCATAACCCACCTGATCTGAGCAGTTCAGAAAGTAGAAACACAGGGTTTTAGAAGAAAAATTTACCTTCTTTCAGAGGAAAAATGTTTAAACCACCTACCAAGTTATACAATTTACTTTTTAGAAATTATTTTAGTTTTACTACAATTCCAAGACAGGCCTTTTTTTCTTCTTCTTCTTCTTCCAACAATGGGTATAATCACACATCTGAACATAAGAATTAGTTTTATGCAGTTCCATAGAAAACCAAAAATCTTGAAGAACACTTTCAAAACAACCAGAGAAAAATAAACCATTCCTTATGTCAGTCTTGTTAGAGAGGGATTAAGAAACTGCCAATTATTCTGGCGACCTTAATTGTTGCGCGGCAGGAAAATATGTAATTAGAGCACGTTCCCAGGCCTGCACACCTGCAGCACATCCTACAGTTTAATGTCAGCTTTCAGTGCCCGTCGGTGCCAGGTTCCAGCACAGCCAGTCACAGTGACACTCTGAGAACAGCTCGGACTCATGTAATGTGGCTTCTGTGTATGAAAGAAGCAGGCATTTACACGGCCACACAATGGGGTGCATTGCCGCAACACTGCTCTCATTCTTTCCCCACGCCCACCTTCGGCACTGCCCTGGTTTACTCCGTTTGAGGTTTTATTGTTACGGTATAATAGTCCTGTACATTTTTGAAATTCCCTTATTATTCAGCTTATTAATACAGTACTGACTTGATTATCAGGCCGCAGTTGCGCAGCGGAAGATTCGGCGCGTGAGCTAAGTCAGAAGCTGAGGAAATTCTTGGTATAAGGAGAACAATTGTATGACATTTTTCTTTTCCTTATGTTAGAAAGATGGGCTGTGGTCGTTCTCTATATAGTTGCTTTTTGGAATTCACTGTATATTCCCTATATGTTGTTGGGCATTCATTTTTCATGTAGAGGGAGCTTAAAGTGTACTCTCACTAATTTGAAAGTGTTTCAGGGTATGGGAGGACTCTATCATGATTCTCATTAGCATCTTTCTTCCTTTTTTTCTTTTACTGGCTTTTCACAACAACAAGAAATAAGCTCAGATGTTAGGGAAAGTAGCTAAAAAGAAAAAATAACAGTACGCAGGGTATCTGGTTTTCAGCTAATTCCGTAAGCCAGCATAGTGATGGTTAACAGACTTCGCCCCCTGAGGGAGATACACTGTATTTTGCTATCTGACATGTTGTCATATATAAAGAAATCAATTGGTAATTAAATGATGCACCTTGTGAAGATGACAAAAGGCATTTGGTTGCGAAAAGAGAACTGGGTTTTGAGGGGTTTGTAATGAAGGCCTAATGACTATTCATAAGAGATTTTCAGTCCGTTGATCCACTTGACTGGAAAGTTCTGCCCTGGAGAGTTAGTGCTGTCAGTTTCTCTCACCTCAGAAAGCCGCCGCAATCGACGGTGTAGAGGATGAGCGAGAAATTATCTAGCTGTTGCCCCGGGCCTGTCTTAGGTCACATGCAGAAGGCACATCTGGCTCCCTGTAGGTGCAACCTCAGGACATAAACTCTGACTAATTTTTAAACTATAAATATGTACGAGTGACACTGAATAAGTTACCTTTTATCCATAGTTTTCTTTATTTTAGAACGCATGCAAGTTGTGTGGGGAGGCTGCCATTTTGGCCTTGTTTTTCTTCCAGTTTTATCACTTACACGTTTGCTTGTGAAGCTAAGAGTAACTGTTTTCGGAAGTTGTCAAGGACCAAATGATAACAGTCTCCTCAGACCACCATACCTTTGTGGTGACTATGTCAAAGTCACCCTGAAGGAAGGTCATCAGAAATGAGCAGAGAGTATATTATTGGATAGTGCTCTGGGAGGGGGGATGCTGATTGGCCTATTTGGCAAAAGGCAGTAGGATATCAAAATTTATATACATAAGTCTAGATACAAGAATTACAAAGCATCGCTCTAGCATCTGTAGAAAATGACAACTAAATTCGCGCATTCAGAAGGTACCAGTAACTGTCAGCGATGGGCGAGGCACGGTGCTAGCCTCAGAGGATACAGAGATGAGGGAAACAACAGTCTCAGCCCTCCCAGTTTATGGAGAAACAAACAAAACGAGAAGACAGTTGTACTATAACATGGGAAGAGCTGTGATCCGGCTGCATAAGAACACGAGTCTTAGAATCCCGGAATGGATTTTCTAAGAACGTTGCGGTCCACAGGTGATGTAAAAATTTCTCACACGTGTTACTCCTTCCATTGGCAAAGCCGCATTAGCCAGTGAAAAGCGAGTGGAAGGGGGAGCGGGGTGCTTCTGGTGCAGCTGTGCTTACTTACCTCGAGAACCCCGACAGAACGGGGGTGGCCCACACTTTTTGTGCATATCTACTCTTGGAGAGTGGTCCTCCATGCCCTTGTATCCAGAAGCTCACCTAATCAAAGGTAAACACATTTATCACCTCATTAAGGCTTGTTTTATGGCCACTTGAAAATGGCGTTTGAGGTGGAAGTATCTGTCAAACCCCTCGTCTGGAACATCTGTAAGGGGGACATTATGGCAAGCTACCGAGGTTTTAATCTCTCAATATCAAAATAATTTAACACATAACATGTATTTGAGAAGATGTCACTGATGATTCCTCCTTGTGCATTGTGGTTACTGAGTTCCGTTGATGTGTTTGCTGGCGCTGTCAAGGTGGACCAAATGAATGGACAGATGCCAAAAAAACAATTATGCTTATTAATGTACATTGATTGCTTGTTTAGGTTATAAAGCAAATTAAAAAATACATTAGTATTTAAACCCTTTTATAGCTGAGCTAATGATTGTAATATAGTGTCTAGTAAAGAATATTCTATAATACCTGTAAAGCCCAGCTATGTTATCTAATTAGTCGACTTTGATTTAAGTGGCTATAATTATGGAAGTGAATAGTTGCCTCTCTAAATAACAAAATGGTAGATTTAAATATATAAAGATGTTGACTTGATTATTTAATATTTGTAGCAAAGACAAACCACCTAAATAGAGAGATTAATTCCACATCAGTGCAACATTAAAAGGGAGAGAGGATGCCAAGAATCCCATTAATTTGGGATATAAGTGCCTGAAATTTCCTCGAAACATTTACACCAAAGAATACCAACAAGACGCTAGCAAGCCGTTCTCTCTAAGGATAGAGAGGTAAGGCGAACATGATTTGAAACTGCAACCAAATCACACAACAGCCTGAAGTAATGGTGCATCCCACCAGGTGCTAAGCATAGCCACCGTTAACCGAGCGACGAGGCACCGGGCTAACAAGTATTTTGTATCGCATCAGCTCCGGTACCCCTTTCTCCACGAAGCCTTCCCTGAGTAGTCACTACTTCCTTTCCCCTGCCACGAAACTAGGCTTTCAGTGAAGATGGCACTACTTGAAACCAGAGCAACCACTTGTATGTCATTGTCATTCTACCGTGTGTTTAAGTTAGATAACCCTGCGGCCAAGAAAGCTTTCATACGTATTTGCTTAGTTGAATGGCCAACTCGAAGGGGAAAGGGTGACTTCCTTTTTTCTCTCTCTCTGTGATTTACTTCGGCTATTACTTTTGAAACATACATGATCTATTCCCCGATTAGATCGTGTTACCTCCTTGCCCGACTGTCTGGGAATTTCCATACTTCCTGACAAGAACTTCGGGCGAATTGGGGTGTATAGTTTTTCTGCTCCTTGCCCTATTTCCTTTAGGGCCTTTGAGTCATAAGCATTCAGTACCACGGTGAATAATCAGTACGAGAGCCACGATTTGGTTTTTCCTTTTAACTTTTGGGGGTTACTTTTGAACATAGTACAACTGCTCAGAAGGGCCTTTTCACAAATTGTTTACCACAGCAGTTGCCACCCTATTGGGCTTTTCATTCTGAACACACAGGCGGAGAGCATTGGTGTCCATATAACAAATAACGTGTACAATTTTTAAAAACAGTAAATTTACTGAATCCCCATATTATGTGTTCACGCTGCTCTCTCAGAAACTATGCTAATACAATACTCCTATAAACCGATCTTGGTCCTGGCAGGCCCTATTGGAACTAATGGGGCCTGACAGTTCTTCAGTTAAAAATTATACATGAGGGTCACTTTCCCTTAAATTATCTATTGTATACCAGCTGTTCACAACTGCAGTGCTTCACTTTCTTCGCGTGTGCTAGAAATGTCTCATTTCCTCGTCACATCCATAGCGACTCTTCTGGTGGATCTCATGGAAGTCAGACTTGAGGCACACCTCTCTGGAAATCACACCGGACTTGCGTTTTCTATTTTCTTTATTTTTATGTTTTGGGTTCTGGAAAAAATGTTTAGATGGCTCATTTCGCCTATTTCATGCCATGGCACTTGAGTTATATCATAATTTCTCATTTGCCGCACAACTTTATTCTATTTTTATGCTCCTAAATGACGCAGCTTTAAGTACCCGTGAGTGGCACTTCCGTGCTGTGAGCGCTATCAAAGGCAACCTCAGACAGATAAAACTCCTGGGTGTTGTTGTTTTTTGGGGGTTTTTTTTGTTTTTGTTTTTGTTTTTTTTGTTTTTTGTGTTTGGGTTTTTTTTTTTTGCTGGGGAGGGGAGAAGAGGAGTCATCACCAAGGGCCGCCTTTTGTTTTTGAGGCCTATTAAAACTATGGCCGATAGAATCGTTTATGAGAAAGAAAAGAAGTCACCCAAGTCCTGTGTCTGAATGAAGGCTCTTGTCTCAAATGTTCCTCATCGCTGCAGAGCAGTTATCTTTGGATTATAATTAGAAGGAGGGTTTTTTTTTTTCTCTTTTGTTCTCTTTTTTTCCAGAATGCCCCAAGTGAGGTATTTCCCCCAAAGTTATTGGACCTTTTTACCAACAAGTGGCTGGGATTGTAATAAGCTTGCTGCCCCCCCCCCCCCCCGCCACGCCACCCCATACAGAGTAATAGATGGCCAAGTGTGGCTTTGGTACAAAGGTGACACATTCAGGGATATTTTCTGCCTTATTGGTAAAAATGGGGAGGTGGGGTGAGAGGATTTCCTCGATGAAGTAAGTGCGAGGTTAGTAGTTATTTCTGTAACTTGGTGAAAATACTGCCTACCTAGGGCCAAATTTTTTAGCATACGTTACCGTGCATGTAATAGAACGGTGACCCATGCTTTCCAAATCTTTTGGCTATTGAGGAGCATGCAGGTTCTAACTAGTTGCTGGAGAAACCTGGTCATCTGGAGGCTTATCAAGAATGCACGATTATTTTTTAAACCTTGGTGGAGAAGCCAGAGACTGCAGCAGTTGGACAAGGTCACATATCGGTGGCAGCGACATGTCTTTCCCCTTTCCATTGTGTGATCCTCTGGGGTCTGGGGCATTAATATGCAGCGGTTCTGTTTTTCTTTCAGGAGGACTTGTAAACTCTTTAAACAGAGGCACACAGTTTGCAATTGTTGCGGTACTGAGTGGGTGTATAGAAGCTAGGGCTGCAGCCTTGTCCAGTTGCAGATAGAATAAAACTGACAATGATGCAATGGGCCTGGCATGTAGACAACTCCGTGGGATGGATGAATGGTACGGCTCTTGCCGTCCCTCCGGTGGTGGTAGGCCCTGTAATAGCTAGCGTAGGAAGGGTGGTGAAAATTGATATGCACTATTACTACATGTATAAAACTTAACACTGGGGCCATTGCACAGGTGGGGGGTTCCTGTTTATTGATTTTTATGACTTTGTTAGAACATACGCTTAATGCTTTTATACTCCAGGAGCTCTGGGAGGGCTCACCTTAGGTAATAAACCTTTCCGTACTTTGCAATCGTTCACAATTTACATGGGGACTCACATTATCCAGTACAAAGCTCAGCATCCCCCCTCTACTTGGTTTTAGGAGTGCTATAAAAAAAGTAAAGAAAATAACTCTAGCACTTACTTTGAATTTTTAAAAAACCTGTCCACTCCTGCTATGAAAATGGCCCCTAATTCTAATTACTCATATTTCCAAGAAAAATTAGTCACACAAACTTATGTTATGTGTTGTCTCAGAGGTTGAAAGCAAATTAGGTTTCCAATAAGACAGTACATCAAACAAAGTAGCATGTTCTTGATGCCGATGACTTTTTTTTAGAATTATGGTTGGACATTTTTGGCAGACAGATTGTCTTTTGCTCTATCAAAATGACAGTTTCTTTTGTAACTGCAACATTCATAATTAGAAGGAGAGAAGCAATCTGCCCAATTTAATATACTAAAAGAAGTTTAGAGTCTCTGCTAGTAATTTCATTATTTTAAAATTTGAATTAATTGACTTAAAATAATACAGTTAAGAAGTATAACTAGCAGGATTATGGAGAAAGGTTTCTTTTTCCTTTAAAAAAAAGCGCTCTTAGTATTATACTTCAGATGAGATTACAATTTTCTGTTTATGCCAGGTGCCCTGTTCTAAGATTCAGAGCAGGAATGTGAATATTCATCCTTGCAACAGAGCTGAGAGAAGTTGTGGGGAAAACCCTGGGAACAAGGTCACTTTAAACAAAAAAGTTCTCCAAGTTTCCCATGCTTAAGAGGCTGGCTGGGCTTAATTAAAGTCAATGGATGACCAAAAGGGGTGGGGGGGGGGGGGGAAAAAGAAAAAAAAAAAAAAAAAAAAAAAAAAAGGAGAAAAGAAAATGAAAGAAAAAAGAAAAAAGCAACCATCCACCCCCACTTCAATCTCTTTCTGGGCCACCATTCACATTCCATACCTTAGCTGTTGCTGTTCAACCTCTTTATATCAAGAATAATATTCCTTCCATGCCCTAGCAGCACTGATGTGCCCACTAGTTAATATCACTCTTCCCCAGTCCACGTCTCTGACCCGTGTCAGCGTAGGTGGCCCTCACCCGCACCACCACGACAGAAACAAATCCAGAATCGCGTTCAGAATGAAATCATCATAACATAGCAACCTTGTTCTGGACGTGCTGTTTGGTTTCAGCAACCTTCTTTTATGCAGCCCTGGCCAAGCTTAACATTTCCTGTTGGCTCAGAGAGTTACCTTTCTTCATATTTTCTTCAGGCTCTCTCTTGAGGGGACCCAGTATGTTTCGTGCCCAGGATGCACAGGGTCAAAAGTTTTTGTGACTTAAAATTCATGAGCGTTGAAGGCTCGTTTTCCTCCCTAATGGAATGAAGCCTCCATTCATTTTCAAAAAATACATACATAGCAAGATTTCTTTTCCCCCTTCCTGTAAAATTTGTCACACTCAACTCTAAAGGAAACCAACTCTTTAGCTCTGTTACCTTATTTTGTACCTTAGCTGACTTTCATCTTTGCATGAGCCATCAAATCTGGATGTGACAAATACACACGTAAAAAAAAAAAAGTGCTTCATGTATGAGTTGCTGGGTGTTTTTCTCTCCCACGAGAAATAACAGCACTAAGTATTATGTACATTTTGGGGTATGTTTATAAGACGGCAGGAAACTTTTTAACCCTGAAAACTTTCTGATTATAAACTGTGCTCTAGATCTACAGGGGCTGTGTTCCAAGTCCCACACTCTTTTACAAGTATGTCGCTCACAGACCCGTAAGTGGGAAGGCAAACTTCCCCATGGCAGTTCTGAAGTCTGACAGAAGGCTGAGAGGACAGGTCCTCAGAGCATTTATTATACTGGACACCTACGTTTCAGAATCTCCTCTCGTAGTTTTGTAGTTCAGTGTAGCCTTTTTTGCAGTCCTCTGTCCTAGAGAGGTGACATTTTGCTTGGTTCTCATTTGTCCTGATGTACTCAGTTATATATCAAAAGACATACATATGTGTATAACTCAGGAAGCCAGGGATTAAAGCACAGCTTCTTCTGAGATCTCTAATAGCTACCTAGTGCTCAAGGCTTGGGTTGACATGGGTTATAGGATTATATTAGGTTTTATAGATACTTGTATTTGTATATGTGTATGTTTGTATGTGTACATACGTGTATGTGTGTGTGTGTGTGACTTAGGGCTGTGCTGACATATTATTTTCTATGTGTTCATTTACTATATACAGCAGATGATCAGACATTTCACCTCCTCTCTCACTCTGGTCCACATCATTTAAAAAAAAGATTGCAGGATTTCCATTCTAAATTAAATACATCCAAGGGTACATCTTTTATCAATTCTTTATTCTTGGTATCTCAAAATTCTGAAGTCTTCTTCCTTTGTCTCAAAAAGGGGAACTGCTGAAAGCATTTCCACCTGGATGCTTAAATTATTTAAGTTGCAGGAACCAGACCTTTTCCCTCCTGAGTAGTTGTGGGTTTTAAAGGCTAAAATTGCTTCATCATGCCAAAGTGAAAGTATGCATAAATTATTTAGTTAAACCTGAGAAAATACAGACTTTTCCCAGTGATCTTTCAAGGGCTGCCTACTTAAATTTCAGAAGAATGGGCAGGATTTTTTTCTTTCTTTCTTTTAGAAAATTTAAGTATCTGCTGTGTCTTCTATCAGTTGAAATGTGAACAAAATTACAGAATGATGATTTTTTTAAAGCCCAAGCCTCATATTATCCAGTATATCTATATCATGCCCAAGGTGAATACGGTGGTGTGAATCAATACTGGTAAGACTCATCCAGCTGACAAGAATTGCAAATTCTTTGGAGCGTCTTCTTACAGAAGTCAGGTAGCTTGCTGCAGATCTCTCCCTGCGGCTGGCAAGGCCAGTGAGCATTTCCAGTCCCATTTCTCTCCATTCAGAGTTTAGGCTTCAGTTATATAAATGGAAAGGCAATTTGAAAATGTTGTAAGTCATATTTAAGTGTTTTTCCCCTTTTCGTTCTAGTTAATAAAAATGCCTGAAAATGTGAAGTGGTGTGTGGTCTGTGTGGTGGTGATGGTGGTCTGTATGTCACACAGATCACGGTGAAAAGCAATGAAAATAGCCCACAAATACAGACAATAGGGGACCAAAATCGAGTTCCCACAGAGTATTATAAGGGCGTTAGTTTCCCAGGTCTATTACAGAATCTGTGACATTACGCATCACTTCTCTAAATTAGTCTTAGCATTAGTACTCCAATGACACTGTCATGACTGAGTGAAGAAGAGTACTTTTAAATGAATACCTAGCCTCAGATCCTCAAAGCAGCATTAATTGGGACAGAAAACATGTCAACCAAAAAGGTACTTATATGAGTTCTTTAGTCTATAGCTGTATGTTCATTTGTGGAAGCCATTTGAATTTTATGTTCAAATACATGGGGAGATCAGAGTGAATATGGTAGAAGATCAACATATAACTGGTGAGTTATTATTATTATTAAAAAACATAAACATTAAAAAAAACACCTTTCAAGCAAGAGAAACCTATTCTATCTCAAAATGATACACACCACTTAACTCATTAATACATGTTTAAGATATTGCAGACCATCTAATTTGCTTTTTCTACAACTTTGACTTCAGTTGCTCTCAACCTTGGCTTAGTTCTCCCCTTCTCCCCATTTCTCTCTCATGCCCGGGCACAGATGTATCCACTGAATCCGATGAGCAAGGATATTGTACTTACACGGCCACACTCTGCTAAATAGTTAGAAACTCTGTTTTGGCTTTTGTGTGCTGACTTAGATTTGTGCCCTAGAGGTAACAAGAAGAGCACAGGTAGAATCTGGGGTCAGATAGGATCTGGAGGCAGGAATCAGATCCAGATTCTGACTTTAGGTGATTTGGGGGAAAGTCAGTTAAAAATCTGAGTCTCAGTTTACTCATCTATAAAATCATGATGATAATAATTGCACCTCTTTCCTTCAAAGGATTGTTGTGAGGATCAAGTGAAAAATATCTATGACTGGGCTCTGCTATTGGTAGGATAATGCCTAAATGTCAGGCATTATTACATGATCAACCCGGCCTCCTCAACAGAGGAGAAGAAAAGAGTTTTTAAGGCACGCATGTGACCCTGGAAATGGGAGATATCATAGAAAGCCCGTAGAGACTGACAGTGCATTTTCTTCTACGTACCTTTCTCTGGGGAGAAATAAATATACTCTTCTGAGGGACGCCTCTCTGGCCAGAACAATGGTGGGAAACACTGGCTGGTGGTGGCTGTGTTGCTGGGATAATTGAGAATAGACAGGAGGGCAACTTAGCAGTCAGGTGGCTTCTTTCTAACTGCAGCAGGTTCTCAGCTCCCTAGGCTGGCCCAAGATGAGAGAACAGTCAGTAAAGAGAGTTTGGCACAGCGAGCCTAAGTCTCGGTGTCATCTGATTGTGAAATCTGCTTGTTTGCATTCTCATACAGTACTAGAGCTTAAGCCCTGGCCACACTGTACGAATGACGAGGCAAGAGAGGATCTAAGTCCGTGGGGGGGGGGTTCGGACCAAGGAAGAAGGATTGATTCGAGTTTTACTTCAAGGAACTCTATTGGATAGTCCCACCAAACATATTAATGGCATCAATTATTGTATTTTGTGTAATGATTTTTTTACACCAAATACATAATATGTTGAAGAATTTACAGATATCCCCCTGTTTGAGCCAGTATTCACTAGGATAGAGGTAGTCAGGATGGGTCTAGGAAAGAAAGAAATTAGAACTTTCTAACTTGTCTAATTCCCACTGCAGTTGTTTGAGGAAAATTGAGATGAAAGAAGCCAAAAAAGATTTATAAATAGTTTTTAAAAGCTTCAAAAAGAAAAGCCCACATACTTATCATTGAACTCTCTGCTTATGAAAGGAGCTGCAAGAGTCCCTCACATCCACTCGACTGTACATACATGTTAAATTGTTGTTTCCCTTTTCCTTACACTACTACAAGAGAAAGGAAATGCCTAGGCAAATAAACTCTGTTAAAATAACTTTACGGTTGTGACACAGTTTGACAAAAGCAAAGGAAATTCAGAGTCACAGCTCACACTCTCTCCTCAGCTGATTCCACTGTGGAAAATAAAATGCTTTATAAACACACACACACACACACACACACACACACACACACAAACGCACACACGAGCGCCATGGGATAGACTCAGTCTTAAGAAATGGGCTCCTTAAACATCAAATCTCTGACTTTCCATCTTTGCATTATTATAAAAGAGTTGCAACACATGCGTTCATCATAAATCTGGTCAGGGTAAAAGAAAAGTATTTGGCTGAGTACTTTTTGCAAAATAGATGTCACCTATATTTTTAAAGATCATGAGATTTGAACTCAAAGCAATCGCTTCCTGGGGGTCAATAAGCTACCTTGAAAGAGATTTGAATGGTAATGACTCCGGAGGATTTGGGTGAGATACCAAGCCTATCTCTTCCCAACCATCCCCTGAGCACCACTGCACACACAGAGGGAAACACTTTGACCAAGGTCTCATATCCACTACTGCTATGCAAATTTTAGATCTAACAGAGAGGTGATATATCATTTTTATTAAACTTATAATATGCTGCACAAATAGTGTTTACATAGAAGAGTATAAAGTTAATTCCCTCCCGGGAAGCATTTCTAAAAAATATAAATTGTATTTTGAGAGTTAATCAATTTGCTTTTTCTCTTTTGGCATTTTAATTGAAGCTTCCAAACTGTATACTTCCTCAAAGTATCAGAAAGCAAATATCAGTTGTGCGGTTGTAAAATCAACTCTTAATTTTCTTTCAATGAAGTAGAAGATAGTCAGCCTGTAAATTTTACCTATATTACTACGGAGCCACAGTGTTATAAATTCAAAACAGTGTGCAGGTTGGTAGAAATTGAGGTCCAGGCAGCAAGACATGTCCATAAACTTTTCTCAGGTTATTGGAACAGAACGAATCAAAAGCGGTTCCTGGTTGTATGATATTCTCTTTTGATAGAGCAGACTTCTTGTCGTTAGCAATCCAAGTGCAGAGGTTAGTCAGAGCAGAATGTAATTTCTAGCAATCTGACAGACCTGCGGATTGAAGCGGCAGGTTTTCCCTTCCGATTTCAGGGAATTGCTTCTTACTGTGACAAATGATTAGCTGTTATCTCTGACTGAATTTGATTTCTACAAGCAGCTGAGTCAGGTAACTTTGCAGCATTTGAGGGGGTTTTTACAGGAAATGAAATCGGCTCCCTAGTCATATGTGGACCAAATGAAATCTTCCCTGTCAGGGCAAAATTGTGCTTTTGGTTAATTGGAGGCAGATTTAGCATAGAGGGTGTGTGTAGTGATGTGTGTGATGTGTGTGAAGGGAGTGTGTGTCTGCGGGGGGGGGCGTGTGATGCTGTGATGGTGCGGGCAGGCACACCCGTGTGTACATTCACATACATGAGGGGGAATTGCATGGCTCTCTCCTAACTTCCAAAATACTGTGTTCAAACAAAACCCCTACCTTCTACACAGGGTTGACACTTTTAGTATAAGCTACAAGTGAAGGCAGTCATGTG
>NW_022589704.1:83905203-83907703 GCF_004348235.1 Phoca vitulina
TGGGAGATCTCTACCAGGACTGCGGGGAGTTCGGGAAGGAATTAAGGACGGTATGTTGTCCTAGTTTGTGTCACTGCTCCCTTGTTTATGTTCTTCCCCCGACTATTCCCACACCCCCTCTCCAGATTTTTGCATGGCTTTTATAGCCTCTAGTAATTATATCAGCAGCATGGAGTCTATTTTTATCTCTTTTGAATGTGTGCAACATAAATGTCAAAAACCATAAAATCTCTTTTTAGCATGTACCTTGCGTGCAAGGTTTCGGAAAGTGTGATGCAGCATTCAGAGAGATGTTGCATTTTGAGGTCAGACAGATGAAAAATGGAAAACTCAATTTCACCACTTAGCTGCATGAACTTTCAGTAAGTCCCTTAGCATCTTGAACTTTGAGCTGCTGCTTCTGCAAAATGGAATTCTATGGTCCGTCCTAGAGAACGGCAGCCCCACACCTTGCTTAGTGTCTAGGATGCCCCTTTCCCACAGCAGGTACCTCCAGACACCTCTTTTTTTTTTTTGTTTGGTGCTTAAATGTTGTGACCTTTTCAATGTCCTCTGTTGCCTTTTGCCAAACTTAGAATCAGAGAAAGAACAAGATCTTACTGGTTCAGCACGACTACAGTGAATTATTACAGGCGCCAATCACAAAATTACTTATTACACGAGAGAAATATACAGAAGCCGCCCTCACCTAAAACTGTCCCTGGACTTAGCAAACAATAGTAATAACACTAATAATAATACCACCTAGCGCTAATGAAGCGCTTGCCACGTGCCAAGCTCTAGGTGCTGTGCATGTTTGGATTCCTCTAAATCTTCACAACTACCCATTGCGATAGATCCTGTCTTTATCCCCCCATTCAATGGAGGAAGACACTGAGGCAGGTTCAACATGTTGCCCAAAGTCCCAAGTTAGTAAGTAGAAGAGTTAGAATTCAAATTTAAGCAGAGCCTGCGGAAACATCAAGTATATGAGAGATGGGAGCACTCACACTGCTGGGCTTTCCTAGCTCCCAGCACAAGGCTGTTTCCTCTCTTTTCACTTCCTTTTTGGAACTGGCCCGTGAGGGAGGCCAAATGGGCCTGTCTGAAGGGCATGTAATCCCGGAATCCCTTACTCAGCTACTAGGTAAGGGTCACCGTGTTTCAAGGGATAGAAGGGCCTCAGCATGTCCAAGGGGACTGGTGCATTTTGTTATGGTTCATTAGCTTATCTTTAATTTGACAGAGATGGGGAGAAGGATTTAGGGAGTGGTGGAAAAACGTGTGTTCTTTTCTAGTCAAAAGTATACTATTATGAAGAATAAACAAGATGGAAGTAACACAGAGTCATGGAGGGGATGATCATAAAAAAGTAAAAGGGTGTATTTGATGGTCATAAACAAAAACCAGTGATCAAAGGAAGAACATGTTGGTAATAAATATCATAATCTGTTTTGTGGGCAAGCGAATAAGAGTCAGTTATGTCAAGTCTCTCTCCTTTCTCATAAGTGACTTGTTAATCATCCCAGTCATATCGCCACTGTTCCCATTGCGTAGTGCCGGGGAGGCCGCTACCAACAGAGCCCGCTTCTTTGTACAGTTTAAGGCGATTGCTGACCAGATGCTCAGCAACCAGGGAAATGCTTGCATGTAAAACAGAACAGGGCACAGAAGACCTTAGGAGGTGACATTTAGAAAAGTATGATAACTTGTAAACACCAAAGTGCTTCAACTTTTATCACACTTTAAAATCAGTTCTCTGAAATTTACAGTTATTAAACTTAATCCTTAATCTCTGGTAGGGTGCCCTTATGAGTCATCAAGCAAACTCAGATGTGGAAGTGTTTGAAAGAAGAAAAGAAATGAGAGTAAATTGATTAATGATCGTTAAGAGTACCCTGGGATCTGGGAATACCCATCGTAAAGAGCACTGGACACTGGATAAATATTGATCTAAAGATCCAGAGCTTCGCTGAAGATAAGATGTACATGTAACATGTTCTGCGAAAACAGAGTCCTGAAAATGAAAGATAGATCTTGTCTGTGTTAACTAAGCAGCTAAATTGTTTCCTTACTAGGTTGGGGAAAAGGTGAAGGGGGGATATGGAGAGGAAGGAAGGAACATTCAGTATCCTTTGGCCCCTGACATAGGGTCTCTCCAGGAAAACGAAACGAGTGGGAGCATGGGATCTCCTGAGAGCCTCATGTGAACCTTTGAAATTCTATTGGCCACCCACTGCAGGTGTGTTTAGGTGTTTAGGTGCGCTCCGAGATAGGTGGGCTAGACCTCGTTTCAAAGTTAGAATCTGAGCACTTAATTTTCAGAAGAGAAGGAAGAGCAAGAGGGAGCGAGGGAGGGAAATGGTGCTGCGTATGGAAGATCCCCACATATCTTACCTCTTCCGAGAGGCTGATGCAACAAATTTCTCTGAAAAGCAAAAGCATGGATACATTTTAAATTTATTTCTAAAGACTTCAATTTAATAGGATTCTGAGCCACTACGACCATTGAAAGAGCAAA
>NW_022589704.1:83910203-83912703 GCF_004348235.1 Phoca vitulina
GAATTTGCATATACTTAGTGAAAGTAATTTATTTTTTATGGATTCCTTTTTATTAAAATAGGGCATATGGCCCTTTAGCTACAAAACTTTGCTGATTCTTTAGCTAAAATATTCCTAAACATTTCAAAAAGCCATATACCTTCCATTTAAGAATTCTTTCTCTTAAGGTTTATTTTTAAGCCATATTCTTTAACATGCTTTCTTCATTCTCATTTCAGTGATCTCTTTTTTATAACTAGAATGCTTGTTTTCATGTTGCCATTTAGCCTGTCTATTTTCCCCCAAGGACTTAAGTTTGAATAAAAACATAACTCTTGAAAAAATGCCTACCTTGATAAAACATTGCATTAACATTTCAGAAAGTTTCATGTGTCAATTAGACAACGTGGAAAAATAATGAAATTTTACTCTTGGAAAAGTCCGGTAAAAAAGGGACAACATATGAGAATTTTGTCATTTCTAGTACAACCATGTTCCAGTATTCCAAGATGCTTTCTGTGCTGTGCTGTGCTGTGTATATGCACAAAAAAGGCTAGTGCAGATTAAGAAAAAAAACTTAAGCTGATATGCATGTTGTGCATTGAAAAATAGTAGTGGGACACTTTTTGTGTCCTTCTAGTAAAATACACATGCTTTGTAAGGAAAAGTAAATTATTCACACACAAAAAAATCAAAACAGCTTTATGAAATATAAGTTTGATATATTTTAATTTGTGAATAAATTTGAGATTTTTAGTAAACTTGCATATTTTGAATCTATATTTCATCTTTTTCAAAAATATCACATTAGGGGTTCTAGTGGATACTGATTAATTTATTTTGCAAAAAAATATTTGAAGAATGACTTTTTATTCTTTCAAGTCTTAGCAATATCAGTGTTCCTTGGCTTGAAAATTGAGCAGGCACAATGATAAAAGGCTTTCTTTTCCTGCTTTAGTAAGTTAAAATATGAAAATCATTCCATAAACTTATATCGATTCTGGATAGTTCTGCTATTCTAAAACTAATTTTAAAAGAGTCAAATTCAGTTAAAGATTTTGATATTGCTTTGTATTCTTCACTAAAACTCATGTACACATAGACAACAGTCTGGCCTCTTTGGGCTCAATACCCAAGGGGTTTCTAAAATGATTCCATGATTTTCCACCATAATATATTAAGAAAGGCAGGTCTTAATAAAACTTTACAATCAGCATATGAATACCTATATTCAGGTCTTCACTTCCATGAGGGACATTCATTTTAATTTATGTAGTTGTTCTATCATCAAGGAAGATTCTGAACTTCTGAATATTGGCCTTTATCTGCCCTAAACCTCTAACATTCCACTGTATCTTAATGAAACGGAGGTTCTGTTCTTTCTGCCCAGGGCTTCTGATAAGTGTTTGCAGACTATGTAAACTTCTGAATAATAACTTTCAGTAAGGCAGAAGTCTTAAACATCTTAGTATCATTTTGTGCAGTATTATTCTGCTCTGCAAGATAATGTGTTATCAATACTTCATAAGATAACAGTGGCCAGAGAATGGATGAAATTCATAGTTGCTTTCAAACTGCTCCCTTTCTTAGGGTGTGGGTCACAGATCATGCAGCTGTCAGCCAATAGATAATCTTGATGACTAAAATGAAGCCAACAGAGAAAAAGGTGCCTTATGTCTAAAGCACGCAGGAAGGACTTAGTAAAATAAAGCCAAAAAAAAATTGGGGAGCAAAAAGATTTTAGGTTTATTTGTTTACAGCAAAAAAAAAAAAAAAAAAAAAAAAAAAGTGACATCTTTATCTGTTTGCGGAATTTTCCCTATCACCTCAGGAAGTGAAAAACTTACTTTATTCTTTTTTCAGAAATGGTGTGATTGTTTAATCTGTGTAACCTGTTACTTGAGGTAAAACGAGGAAGAAGCATGTGATTTAGCCTCTTTCCAGTGAAGGAGGGAGGTCCATAGAAATTACTGAACCAAGTGGACGTCTAAAATGAAAGCCCTTTTGTGACTAAGATGAATTCGGAAGTGCACTGTGACTGACTTCTGCCACATCCAGGCTTAGGCCACCAAGCGGCCAGGGTCAGCAAATTCCACTACCTGAAAATAAGGCAGCAGGAAAGGGGAGTGGGGGCCTGGGAAAAAGCAGTTGAAGCTTAGTAGGAAAGCAGGAGGTCTCCTCTCTGCCCCTCCCTCCCTCTCCTACCCTCTCCCTCCCTCTCCCTCTCTCTCTCTCTCTCTCTCTCTCTCTCAGAAGAGTGGCTCTAAAGGGAAGGACAGGAGGAAAGGGAAGGGTGGTCATTGAACTACTTTTAGAGCAAGCCTGCAGATAAGAGTTGTGGTGTCCAAACAGAGCTGTGTCTGTGACAACCAGATTGTTCCAAGCATGGATCATCCTGCTCAAGCAAACTTGCTGCTGCACTGTTTGTTTACATGCTGTTTGGGTGGCAAAAACAGGGAAAGTCTGGGTGAAATCCACTGCAGGAAGACCCAACCGTATGCCTTGTCATCTAAACCCCAAT
>NW_022589704.1:83917703-83920203 GCF_004348235.1 Phoca vitulina
CTGCATCCTGTCTTTAGTAGCATCATACCTAGAAATCGAACTTGGGGAAGAAAGGGGAGGAATAAAGGGCTAGGGTTCAGGTGAGGAGTCTTAGAATGTCCACGAACACTTACCACACATAAGGACATTTTAAGAAAGCAACTAGGCCATTAATCCATTGGCTCAAATATAAATGCTCTCCAAGCATCTAAGAGATTCAGGAAACCAGATGACTCATAAAATTCCTAAGGACTTCTTTTAAACTTTAAGCCCTATAATCAGAAGAGACATTTTTAAAATAAGGTTACATGTCTACATCAAGTATTAGCTGCAGGATTAAGCATACTGTTTCCCATCATGGTGCTACTACTTGAGGGCATTTTTGCAAATCAATTTTTAAATGAAGGGCCAACACCAAAACTGTGACTGGCATGTACTCAAATCTTCTCTTTTCACCTATACCTACCACGTCGCAATAGCAGACAAAAGAAGACACTGGAGCCATGGTCCCATCTTCATTTTATTTTATTTTTTATTTTTTTTAAAGATTTATTTATTTACTTGAGAGCGAGAGGGAGAGAGAGCACACGTGATCAGGAAGATGAGCAGAGGGAGAGAGAGAATCTCAAGCAGCCTCTGCACTGAGTACAGAGCCCATCTCGGGGTTCTGTCCCATGACCCTGACATCATGACCTGAGCTGAAACCAAGAGTCAGATGTTTAACCCACTGAGCCACCCAGGGGTGCCTATTTTTTAATTTTTAAAAAAGATTTATCCATTTATTTTAGAGAGAGAGAGAGAGCATGCTTGTGAGCTGGGGGAGGGGCAGAGGGAGAGGGAGAGAAACACACTCCCCGCTGAGCACAGAGCCGGATGAGGAGCTTGACCTCACAGCCCCAAGATCATGACCTGAACCAAAACCAAGAGTGGGATGCTTAGCTGACTGAGCCATCCAGGCCCCCCTGTGGTCCCATCTTTATTATTATTTCAGTGGATATCAGTGTTTTATACTTCACAAAGTTGCCATCACACATACAAGTTCGTAGGCTCCTTATGGCAACCTCATAGACAGGAAACATACTATCATTATTTTTACCCATTTGTACCAAGTTTCCTTGGATGATAGGCCAAGGCCACACAGCTGGTTACACACTGGGACTGGGATGAGAAGACAGGTCTTCAAGCTCATAATTCTGGGAACTGCCTCTTTATTTCTATTGTTTCCAAACTATTGTGGGAAACATGGGTGTATCGTTAGATTCTGGTAATTGATCAAATTGGTAGGCTTCTGTAACTCAAATTAAGGAGATCCATGAAAGTAACAATCACCAGAACAATTCAAAATTAAGCAACAATCTCTATTTTGCATTGTGAAAATCCCCAAAAGTCCCGGGGATTTTCATTTCCTTACTCTGATCATGTGGAGTTTACATTTAGATTGCATTCTTCATTGGGAATTTGTAATACTGTGTGTATTTTTGTGCGGCTATTGTATGTTTGAAGACGTGCATTTTAGCACTGGCTTTGCCACCATCTGGCTGCAGGGCCTTAGATAAGTCACTGGACCTCCCTTGTCACATGTGGAGAGTTGACTTCAAGTGGCCCTCTAGGACTACAGTTTTATGATTCTATTTCTCCAAATAGATAACAAGCTTCCTGAGGTGAGGGTAGTGCATCCATGTATCCTCTGGACTTGCCACATTGTAGGTATTTAATTAATGTTTGACGATCGCATTGAAAGATTTATTGGCACACTTAGCTTGAATGGAGTTATAGAAAATCATTACTGACCGCCTTATTAACAACTAACTGTCTATAATCCGCATATGTAATTTTCCTTTACATAAAAAAAAAAAAATTCTGCTTCTGGTGAAGATGAAGTATCGCCCCTTAACGTCAGTTCTTTTTCATGTTAATACATTAGCAACTGATATCTTGTTTGTACTCCAACTGACAGAATAATGTAGAGAAAGCATATAAGTATGAAAAGGGGTTAGTTAGGTAACATTGTATAGGGCATCTTCAAAACAACAGTTCTGGTATTTCAAATGTCAAGCTAATTATCAGTAATGTTTAAATGCTATGATAGGCCATTTTTGCAAATGCTGAAATTTTCCGGCAGGTAGGGACATTATAAAAATGTCACGTTTTGCTACTATTCTGTTACATGTCACCAGAATAGAAAAATCTGGAAAAAAAAAAAAAAGTTATACCAATAGACAATAAAGAGAAACCATTATTTGTTTTGCATATGATTGTAAAATTAATTGGTATAGTGATACAATTTAGAGTATTGTTTACTTAGAAGGAAGAATAGAGAGGATTTAATATAATGCAATCTGCTGAAGTGAAAATAATGCTTATTATAGATAAACTATAAAGCCTTTTAAATATAGGTTTTTAGTAATGCATATTCAGATATATCTTTCCAGGCCCATTTGCTATAAAGCAAATTTAAGTATCAGCTTTATACCCTTTGGTAACCCCATATTACACATACAGTTTTAGAGAAAATGAAACT
>NW_022589704.1:83925203-83962703 GCF_004348235.1 Phoca vitulina
TGCCAAGTTTTGTATTCTTTCTGTTTCCAATTTTGCTTTCGGTGAAGGTTTCTCGGATCTCAGCAATCCCACACATAAACATTTATCGTTATATCCATTAAGACTTAAGGTTTTAGATTTTCAACTATGAGGGAGAACTCAGCCAAAGATGCTTGAAAGATAAATACGTTTAATTAGGGGCAGAGGATGATCATTAAAGGAAGTCTGACTGCTGCAGAAGTCATTAACAATCTTAAATGAAATTTTTATTTTTATGATAGCCATTTACATGTATAATAAGAGCCAATGATTCTTGGGAGCAGTGTGACAGAAACAGAGTGTGGCGAGAACTCATGTAAGACATACTATTTAAATGAGCTGGTGTTAGCTATTCATATTTGTTAATGAACTAGATATGCAGGGCTATAAGAATGAATGTTCTGATGCTTTAAATTTTAATATCTAGAAATCAAGGGTAAGGACCAATTACTAGAATTTCCACCCTTAAAGGAATAATTAATAACGATATAACAAATGCACGGCTCCAAACTTCTAAAAAAAAAAAAAGTTTCATTTTAAAAAATTAAGATCAATAATTGAAAAACAGCCAAAACAGCAATGTCAAGCTGTGGTAGTTTGTGATCATGGCAGCTTTTTGTGCTGGTCATGGATCATAATTCTAAATGTTTTCATATACAATAATCCATATGAGTGCATTACAGACCCTGTTATCACCTGTAGTTAATGTTGCCTGTGATACAAATGAACAGGCTGTTCTTTGCTCTTACCTTTATGGTAAATAAACTAGCATTCTGGAGTCACAATAATTGAATAAAATGTAAATCCCTAATCTCATTTGGCTATTTGGACCAAGAAAGTTACCCGGCTATTACCTGTCTAGTTCTAATGATTAGTAATGATTTATTGTTCTTTTTTTTTATTGTTCCAAAAGTGCTCTGATGTGGTGCCTTGATGTCTAATGAAAAGAAATTGGTCTTAAAAAGCTACTCATTGTTTATCCTGACTCTTAGATAACACATTTTTCTTCTGATAAAATATTTTTCTTATTTATTGTTCAAAACACACAATATAGACAATAATTCTAATTCTGGTGCTGTTTTATTTAGTAGTGTTTTATCCCTGGTGCCTGGCTGTCTACCATCATACCTCAGCACATAGCTTGACTCTGAGATAAGCCCCCTCTCCTTTGCTCTTTCTCGCAGGCATTCTGTAGTTTGTCTGCAGGATGCAGGTTTTCAACTGAAGAGCCCAGTGGAGCTCTTACTGTGCCTTTCCGGTTCCAGCACAATCAAAGTTTTGTGTTTAGAATTGTCCTTGACATTCTTTCGTCCCACAATGGGGTGGACACAGTGTGCTGGAAACCATGACATCATTATCATTGACACAAACTTAAATAAATCACCTGCATCTTGGCCTCTTTCTGCTTATTCAAGGATTCTTCATCTTAAGGAAGAAAGTGCTCTTTATTTTTACAAACCCTCATCCCAAGGGTGACTGGAAAATGCAAACTTTTACAAGGGTTTTAAAAACAAATATACTATGTGGTTTTCGACACAGTATGCTGAGTCAGAGGTGTCTTGGAAAATGTTTAAGGTTAGGCAAGAGGCAGAACGACAGCCAGGATTGCCTTTAATTCAGAGGAGATATTCTTAACCTATGGATTATCATGTCCTTCTGAATATGGATTTGCAGGAAACTTAATTAAATAGGCATATACATAGCCTTTCACATACAAACCTGAAAAGGATTAGTGATTCATCTTAATAAATTGAGCCTAAAATTCAAAAAAGGAAAGGTTGGTGCTCAGTAAATTGAAGCAAAGTACATTCTAGGCAAAAGTGACACCATCTCGGTTGCATAATCTTTGGTAAAAGAGGGTTATGGCTAAGGTATTACTACAGAATGCAATGCACACAGAGAACCAACTACACATTATGTATACCCAGCATTTAATAATTTGGGAAACAACCACCTACTGTAACTTCTCTTTACTTTTTCATAAGAAAATGACAATGAGGAAGGAAGTACAGCAGAAATCTTGAACATTACCACTATTATGCAAAAAAAAAAAAAAAAAAATGCTGTTAACTGTTTTCCCCTCAGTGACTTGATCTCTCAGATGGAAAACTTATGATTCTTCTGACTCTTGGCTACCAGAAATCACATGAGATGAGTGAGGAAGAAAGACACAAAAGCTATATTTATAGCCAGTACTGAACTTCTCAGAAATACCTTAATTTAATTCCTTCCAGAGACTGATAAAAATATCAGATGAGGGAGCCTTTCAACCGATCGATTATTGCAATTGACAATACAATATTGCTATATATTGAACTTCTAAGTGTTTTATGCAAAATGTCCCTATGAAAATATTCCTTAAATAAGAGAGAAGTCCAGGGCCAGAAGCAAATTTAAAGTGATTGTACGGTTTAAACAAATACCATTCAAATCATCTGACTGTTATGGGTAGTAGCATTAAATTAGCATCTATTTATATCTGTGTATTTTGCCTTAAAAGGCCCAGGCTTTTTTAGTTCTGATAACATAAACAGATAGGCTGTAGGAGACTACTTGTAAATCATATATTTTAATTTTGCTTCTACCATTTGCTAGAACCTGTTTTTCTACCAGATAATTATGACTAGAATGTGATAAGCAAAGAATGGTCAGGATAAATTTGGGAATTTACAGAGTCCTATTTATAAAGTTTCTCTCGTTTTAAGCAAAAGGATGATCAGAGAGAGATATTTATCCTGGATCATGTTGGTTCTCATTAGTATTGTTATTGTCAAAATACAATTTTTTAAAGTCCGTGTTTAATTTATTTCCTTGAAGCATTTTTAACTGTCAGCTGCGCTCTGCCCTCTCACATGCTCTGTAATTTGGGAGACAGAAGATTCAAGAGCTCTCCTGTTTTTCAAACTCTCCCTAATTTAAAATATTGCAATTCTGGAAAATAACCTTGTATCACCTATGAATCTTCAAACTCGGTGTTACATATTTTCATCTCCATCACCACCTTGAGCTCTTGTTTACATCTATATGTTTTTCTTCAGAAAATGGCTACAGTTATATGCTGGAGCATAAATGATAAGGAAGAAAGAGATTTATGGAGTGGTAGGGAAAGGCCTGAGGAAGGTATGTATTAGAAGTTTATATAAAACAGTGAAACAGGTGTTTTCAAATACCTCTGGGATGCTTGTTTTATAAACTGGGAATTTCAGGTTTGGATATGTAGAATTAGGTTTTAAAAAAATACGCCTGCAGAGATTAGCCCCATCGTAGCTGCTCCAAGGGGGAAAAAGCATGAAATTCTCACTGTCCACTAATCATCCAGAGTTACCAATAGCACATGCGTCTTCCTAAGTACAAATACTTCGTTGCTTTTGACTCGTATTCAAAAAATAATATCTTTCCCCCTGTTTGTCACTAGAACTGCCACCAGAAGAAAAGCCCTCCGTTTGTCCCAAATACGCACCTCTGTTTTTCACAGCTTGCAGTAATGCTTAAAGTAAATAAGTTCTTGTGGAGCTAGCACTATCGGATTCATTCAATTGCCTGAACAAAGCTATTGTTTAGAGGTTTACAACAAGCCTTTTCTCTGTTTCCTTTAAAAGAATCTTCCTTGTTCCTGTGGTTGGCATGCTTAGTATAGTAAGCCTTTCTACAGTTTTCAAATGCTAAAGATAATTTTCCCCCACAGAAGAAATGAAGGAAGACTATGACACTATGGGGCCGGAAGCCACGATCCAGACCACAGTTAACAATGGTACAGGTAAGTTGTGCTTACCACGCCGAGATCGTACTTGTCCCGTGTCATGTGGACTTAGTGAGTCAGGAGGAGAAACACTGGCCCATCCATTTGTAGCTCCATGACGTAACGATTAAGTCAGACATTACAAGTCTCCTGTTTTTGTCTCAAATCGGAGTTCTCTTTATTTTACTTTACTTTATTTTATTTTTTTCGGCATATAGTATATCTTTCATTCTTAATCCCCTGATTCGCCTGTGAAAGTTGAGAAGACTGAACTGGATACGTAAATTTTCTCAACGCATGAGTTGGGCAAATTTCTGGTAGTAATTTTTATTTTAAAAGACTGCATAAATAATCTCAAAATTAGAATGTAATAGGCCTCTTCTGGCTACCACTTGATAGCAGTCATTGGGAATTCAAATGATATGCTGTAATTTAGATTGTAAATGTTTTTTCAGGAAGACAAACCAAATTTCCATGAACATTCCTCACAAAAATTGATCATCTGAGTTCCTTTGTATTCTTTCTTCACTTTTAATTCTTGGTACCCTCTGCCTCCTCTAAATTATGTTTTCCAGGCAAAAGCTTTAGAGAGAATTGACAATTTCACTTCTTTTTAATGAAGCTAAAAAAGTTACAGTAGGAAAGTGGTAGGCAGTGTTTTCTTCTACTCTGCTACTGCTGCAGAATGGATCTCAGGACAGTTGCGACGTTCCAGGCTCCGTCCCCAAAACTGAACGGTGTCTTCCCTCACATTCTCACGTCACCAGTGCAAATGTACATTGACACACTATGTTTACCTCTCTTTTCCTGGATAAGGCTAATTATTTTTGGTGGTATAAACAATCCTACACACGGCCATTACAAATATTAACCTAGTGCCTGGTGTAAGGTTATCTTACAAAACAAAACAAAAAATCACATAGCTATATCCACTCAACTCACCAATGAGAAAAAAAGTCACAGTTTTATGAAGTTTTAGAAATTTGAATAATTCAGATGATAGTCGTATCTCCCTTGTGTTGATACACATCATAATAAACTGCTCATGCTGTGCTTCTATTTCGAATGTTCTTATTAATAACTTACAAGGCACTAATTCACTTTCTTGGGTGTAAAATAAGAGAAATAATGAACAGCTGTTGTAATTTTTCTTTCATTTGAGTATGTCAATTTAAGGTACAAAAATGAAACTGTGCAATGTGGGATTAGGGAAAAAGTACAGAATTAGGAAAGATTATCAATCCTGATTTTCAGGTATAGCTCTGGCAGTAACTAGATCGTGGCCTTGGGCATGTCACTTACTCTCTTTGGAACTCAGTTTCCCCACCTGAAAAATAAATAGGTCACACTAATTGCTTCTTAAGAATACGTCCAGGTTTAATAGTCTATGTTGCAGGGGTACCATCACTATATAATATAGAAACAAGACAAAATAACTTCATATAAGAAGATAATAATAAAGAGGTAGCATAAATTCGATACTTTCTATGATGTCCCAACTCATGGGATCAAAAATGGCTTCATGTTTTTTTTAAGATAAATATTAAATTTCAACTTCAAACATAAATAAATCCTAAATTCTTGTTAACTTTATAGGCATGTAAAGTGTCACAAAAGTAAATTTATCCTACAAGGTGACAATTTCCTAGCTGTTTTTTACACTTGAAGTCTAAAATGAGATGAATAAAAATTATTCCTGTTCAAAAGATTTAAAAATAATTCTGAATGTGCTTTCAGCTGGCTTTAAGATCTCTTTTTCTGCTACTACTTACTATTGCTTACAGTTCAAGTGTATTCAGTCAATAAGTAAATGAATAAGTATTCATTGAGAATGATCTATATACACCGTTGGTGTACTTGTGGTGGAAGATGGGCCAGGAAGTTTAAGACATAGTTATTATTTAATTTGGACGATGAGACTAACACACGAGAAAAAAACAAAGAACAGTAAGAAAAATATGTGGTAAATACACAACAAATGGTAGGAACTATAATTACTTCAAATTACAAAAGTGGGAGAGATCTTATTGGGTGAGTATTCAGGAAAAGCTCCATAACAGAGGTGAAATGTGAACTAAGTATATTTTCAGTGGTCATAAAGAAGTGAGGAAGGGCTTTCTAGCAGAAGAATGTGTGAGCCAACGAAGGAAATTGTGAAATCTATTCAGAGGATAGTGAGTAAAGGATTTGCCTGAGTCAGAGGGTCCTAGGAGGTAATTCATGGGAAATTAAGCTGGACATTTAAGTTGAAGCCAGCTGATGGAGGATGTGAAGCACCAGACCAAAGAGTTTGTGTCATGTTATACTACTGTGATTTCTGTGGGGGAAAACCAGACTTTGAGAGACCAACTGGAAGTCATTGTAGTTACTCAGGTGTGAAGTGATAAAAACTTGTCCTGGGGTGGTGACAGTGGTGAAATCAGCAACGTGATTTCTTAACAATCAGTTGAATCTCTGAGTGATGGAATCAAAATGGCTTCAAGGTTACACATCTGCATGTTTAGAACATGGAAGTCCTTACTATTTCTAGATAAAAAGAAGGAGGATCCAATTTTGGGAAGACCTTGAGCTAGTCTTTAGACAGAAGTATTTTCATATAAAAGTTATATATGGATGTGAATATGAGAATGTCCACTGGAAATGAGGAATTGAAACACAGGAAGTCAGGGCTGAAGACATAGATTTGAGAGTGATGCAAATATATTCTGATAGTATTTAACATCATGGGACCATGACATTAACCATTGAGAGTGTATTTACTGAAACAAGTGGAAAGCTGAGGCCAGGGCTCCTGGTGGGTGGGGAGAAAAATCAAATTCATTGAAAGAAAAAAGATTAAGATAGAAAAAATTAAACAACCAGAAGGCAAAGAAGTAAAGTTTCAAAAAGTAGGGAATGGTCAATTCAATCAAAGATTCAGATAACTACAATTGAAAGAATGCTGAACAAATACATTGGACTTGGTAACTAGGAATTAATTGGTGACCCTCAGTTTATAACTCTGCCCTTTTAGAGAATAAATATGTATTTTTTATAGCTGCAAGTTGCTGCTTCTTATCCCCAGAATCTTTTCAGTTGCTACATACGTGGGGAATTGAAATAAGACATCTTCTCTGGTTCAAATTGCTTATTAATGGACCATCTCTTTGTCTCCACCCAAGTCCTAAAAGATCCAGCTACTGGCGGACCTTCTCTAGCCATCCCAACCTACAATGATATCTTCTTCCAATGAATGCTTATTGAACAAAAAGCCTAACCCTGCCATAAATTCTGTAGTGTGTTGTTAATTAATGTGCTATCTTTTCTATATTAGATTGCAAACTCTGAGAGCATGGATTGTTTCTTAAGCTACCATATTGCCTGTAAGAGCACCTCAATTTTGTTTTAACTTTACCCTTCAATCTTATTTTTTAATTTTAAAAAAAATTATTGTAGTCATTTTTTTATTGTACAAGGTTATATTAGTTTTAGGTGTACAATATGGTGATTTAACAATTCTATACATTACTCAGGGCTTATCAAAATAAGTACACGCTTAATCCCCATCACCTATTTCACCCATCCCCCCACCCACCTCCTCTCTGGTAATCATCAGTTTGTTCTCTATATTTAGGAGTGCCTTAAAATTAATAGGCTCAATATATTTTTAATGAATAAATATGGAATTCATTTAATATCAGATACCATTTTTCTTTTCTAATCAAAGCAGAACCAATAGACACTGAAATAGATAAAGCCTAAACAGGTTAAGCAGATTTTCTGACAGAATGTATTGTTATTAATGAGAATAAGTTGTGAAGGAAAGACAAAGACAATGTCTCTAATACTTCTCTCTGAATATTCAACACACAGATTTCATTCCTAACTAAAAGTAAGGAAAAGACCTCTGAATTTCCTTCTCAGCCCTACACATCTATTAAATAGCAAAAATTAATTAAGTTCATCTAGATGGATAGAATAGTCTTTTAGAATCTAAAAGTATCTTCTTCCTAGTATACTCTGCTGAGTTTAAAGCTGCAAGAAGCAATGGGAAGAGTTTAGTCGAATTGAATCACAGAATTCTAAAATTGAAAGTTCTACTACAGAACAATTTCTTAATTGTATTTTGATAGTTGAGGAAACAGTAGTAAAAAAATGCCACATAGCTAACTGTTGGCAGATTTGGAAATAAAATCTTAATTACCTGACATAACTTTCACCTCAGAAGGTTTTTCACCACTCTGAGGAGCTGTCCTGCTAGAAACTATGGTATCATCTTTGACTCTTACATACTTTATCTAATTAGTCATCAACTACTATCAATTCTACTATCGCAGATAGCATATATCACTTTTATTTCTCCCTATCATTTTTTTCCACTATCCTGATTTAAATCCTCATCTTTCATTTGAGTTATTATGATACCTTGTAACCAACTCCATTTCAATCCCTAATTTCTTTAATTCACTCTTCACACTAACAAAGTTAGTTAGAAGTTATTTTTCTAGCACTTGGGGGCAGATGGATAATTGTAATTCATCTCCCACACCACTTCATACTCAACCTCCTGTGGTTCTCCACTGCTTTCTGAATGAGTTGGCATTTGAGTTGAGTTGGCATCCTCATGATCTAGCGCCATCTTGCCTTTACTACCACTTCCTAGTATATACCTCAACTCTGAATGACTGATTATCATTTATACCCCTTTGCCTTTGCTTATGATTTTCCATTAACTCAGAAAGCCACTAATTCTTTTTAGTCTGACAGCATCATACACATTCTTAAAAGCCATCTCCACCAGGAAGTCATCTTACAATCTCCCGCTCAAGATTAATTACTCATTCTTTTGAGGGTCTTCTTATAGAATATATAAATTTTCTCTCATATTATACTTAGTCACCTGCAGGTATGTTTCTCCCCACTAGATTGTAAGCTACTTGAGGACGGAAATGGTATGGGGATTTGGTCACTTTATCGCTATAGATCGTAGAATGGCCTAAGTCACAAAGAGTTTTTAAAGAAATTGAGGGAGTGAATGAGAGACAAACAACAGTTGGACTTCCCTTTCATATTTCCAGGTTGACATATTTTGATACCTGGTGTGAAATAACCAACCAGACATTTTCATCTCTCATTAATCTCCCAAATGAGAAAAATTCAGTTACATTTGACCAGTCTCCAGCCTTCATGTTCTCCTCTATTTGGTCAGTCCACATTCATCCTATAACCCTTTTATCATTGTTCAAATACCCTTCCTCGAATCCTTAATTGCCCCTTAGTGCCCATAGGCAAAATCCACATTCTCCAGACCAGTATTAAGTGTCATCCATTTCATACCAACAGTGTTCCATTCTCGTCAGACCAAATCCCTTGGTAATATCAAAAAAGAATCACATTTATATCAAACTCTGAATCTCTGCCCATACTGTTCCTTGAGACCCTAATCCCTCACTCCCTTTTGTCCGGTTATCCAAATTCTACTCACCCTTCTGTTCCTCAGGGCCAGTTCACATTCTATTTCCTTAATGTGGTCATCCTAAAACACCCCAAACCATGTCAATCTCTTCCTTCTCTGAAAGTCCACAGCCCTCAGGTGGACACTACTAATTTTAACATGTCAAACTGTTCCTCTTTATAATGTTTGCACCTATTTTACCTAGTTAATTTTGTGAACACAAGAGATTTCGTGAGCTGTAAAATGGGAGTAGATTATCATGCTATCTACCTCATAGGATTGTTGAGGTAATTAAATAAGGAATATATATATAGCCTTAGTAAGGGCCCCAAAAATATTTGCTTTAAGAAAACGACTATTCCTTCTTTGCCTCAAAGTGCCCAGTACAGCAGTGAACTCACATGATACGCATTATGATTGGTAGAAGGAAAGAAGGAAGGAAGGAAGGAAAGAAGGAAGGAAGAAAGGAAGATTTGGTGGAGAAGAAATAGTCTCTGAGAAAGGAAGCCACAATAAAGGAAAACATTCCCTGTGAAGGGGATTAAGTCCAGTATCTTCAGAGAGCGAAACCATGATTTAAGTCCCTGAAATCAACTTGTTAAGGGCAAAGAACAACAGTATAGCATATCACTATTTTTTTTTACCACAAAGTTTTAGATTAGAAGCACAGCAAAGTTGATTTATAACAACATGAAGTATCGCAAACCCTGATTTATATTAACAACTCCCTGTATTGCATTTAATATTTCTACATTGGTTTTAATGTTTTAAAAATGAAAGAAATTGTATGCTTTAACACATAAGACAAAGAATGTCCTTTTATAAAGAACCTTACACCTTCCATATTTTAATCAGATTCAAATTCAGAATAAAATTATTATGTAGAATTTTTAAGAGTGTGAAAAAAAACTATTTTCTGAGAAGATTAGAGAAATGGAAAAACTTAGGAGCATTATAAAGCCTACGTGCTAGTAGTAACAAGGATCTATCTTAGGTGCTTGGTGATCATTAGCATTAATGCGATTCCACGTGCGTATCAAGACCCAAATAAGCCCCTGATGTTTTCCTCTTTGAACGTGTGTAAGTTATATTTATAAAGACAATCTAGCACTCCAGTTATAAAGGGCTATTAATAACCACCTTCATCTTTCCTTCCTTTGCTGGGAAAAGAAAAACACCTTACAACCTTACATCTAGAAACTGGGTAAGGGCAATTTAGGTTTCAGTTCTTAATCTTACAGAACAGAATAAAATTATTGTCCAAGAACTAAGTATATTGACTCTAACTATAGTCATTAAACATGTTTCCAATCTTTTAAGAATAATATATGAATGCTTTTACACATGGAAGGCAAATGTTGGCTTGGGTTGCTCCAGATTAGTCTAGAGTCAGATAAACAGCATTTGAATTTTGTCTTTATCAATTACTAGTTCATGAACTTGAGTATATAAGAATTCATTTCTACATCATTAAAGTGGAAATAATGATTCCCTATGTACAAGGTCTCATTGTAGGGATTAAATGGTATATTATTATTATTATTACTAATATTATTATTTTTGAGAGAGAGTGAGAGTGGGAGTGAGGGTGGGGAAGAGGCAGAGCGAGAGGGAGTGAGAGAATCTTAATTGTCTTTCTCTGATTGGCTTATTTGGAGCTAGAGAATCTTAAGCAGGCTCCACGCCCAGCACGGGGTTCCATGTGGGGCTTGATCTCATGACCCGGAGATCATGCATCACCTGAGCTGAAATCAAGAGTTGAATGGTTAACCGACTGAGCCACCCAGGCACCCCAATGGTATATTATTTTTAAAATACCTAATGTAACACCTAACATATACTAAATGCTCACCCTGATTTGCTTATTTTGCCAGTTTGTATCTACAGGTAAGCTTTAAACCAATTTTATGCGTTAAGAAATAAATGGATTCTGGACTGTTTCCTCCCTTTACACTAGTTCCTCATTAGCTTCTTCTCTAGAAAACAAAAATGCAATATTTAACCAATTTGTAATGGAAGGACTTAACCAGTCAATTTTGAGAGCCCCTGCCAATTAAATTCCTTTGACATCTTAGAGAACCAAGCAGACAAGCTATAGGACAAATGTCTTTTCACTGCTCCAACAATGCATTTGAGGTTAAAATATGAAGATGGAGAAGGAATTGCTTATTGCTTAGTTTTCTATTTCATTTCATCTTTACCTAGGATCCTTTTTTAAATGTAGAAGAGGATGTAGTGGTATTTACAATGTTTGTGTATAATGATGAAATCTGTCAAAGACTTTTCCTTGATCACTGACTAGCATCAGGAATCACATGTTGTTTTTCTTTTTGCCCTGAATGACAATCAAACAAACAAATAATAAAATGTTCATCACTTTACTAAGATACCTACATTTATTCTTTTCTGTCAGGGTGCTTGTTGTGTGCAGAATTTAAACTGAGGCTTGAGAAAGAAACTTTAAGGAAATAGAAGATATAGTTCTTGTCCTTAAGAAATGCAAAATCCCGGAGCGCCTTGCTGGCTCAGTCGGTAGAGCACGCAACTCTTGATCTCAGCGTTGTATGTTTGAGCCCCACCTTGGGTGTAGAGATTACTTAATAATAAAATCTTCAAAAAAAAATCATAATGACATGAAGGCAAACTTTACAAAAAAATCATTAATAGCCTAATTAGCTATTCAGATCAATAGTCACTTAGGGTGACCCTACTAAGTTTAAGACATTTTGTATTTGAAAAATACAATGAATGGTCACTGTCATTAAGGACTTACCTTCAGTTGGGTAAGTAAAACAATGGTAGATGAATAAGAAATGTGTGTAAAATGTTTAGCACAATGTTAGACGTAATAAACAGTTGTTGCTAGCCATCATCATCATCATTATATTATAACAATATGTGGATGAAGATGTTTTATTTGAAATACAAGCTATATAGGTTCAAGTGAAAGGTGTTCAATACTGCAGAGGGTTTTTGACAGCGTAGGGTCAAATATTGGAGACGTGAGGGTAGAGAAGTGCCTTAAGAGACTGCAAAATTCAGAGGTTTTCTTCAGGGAGAAGGCTTGTTAAATATGGCTCCATGCAAAAGTGAGGCATAGAGAAAGCTGAAAATGTAAAAGGAGACTGGGTAGAAGATGAAGTAAGCTATCAGGAGTTGTGAGGAAGTAGCCTTAGGGAGTAGCCTTCGCTGTGGCACATCTTTATTAGCAATCAGATCAAAAGAAAAAAGAAGAATGATTATAGAGATTTTGGTTGAATTTAAGGTAGTTCAGGGAATTCATGTCATGTGGGGATTCATGTCATGTGACATGTCAGGTTTATCTTTGGAGTAAGTAGGAAAAGAGATGATCAGTTGACAGTAAGGGAAGGGAGTAGGGTTGGAATCTTGAAGAACGGAAATCTAGAGTAATTGCTGTGGACAATATATGGAGATTCAATTACCATCACAAAAGAAGATCCTATTTGGATAACAGAGATTGAAACACGTTTCTTACAATTAATTACATTTCTTCAGACATTTTTGATACTCTAGGAGCAAAGAAACTGGGCTGGATTTTCGTTTGGTGAGGCAAGAATGACACAAGAATAAGGGGCAGGGATGGAAAAGATTTCAGGCTCCGAGGTAAACTGAGGCAAGTAAAAGCAGACCAGGTGAAATGGATGGGCAGGCTTGTCAGGGCCCAGTTATCACAGTGAAGTACCTGCGTCAGGGGAACGAAGAACGGAATGGCGGGCAAGGGCAGAAGGTTGAAACAGAGAGTAGTGGTTTCACGCTCTGGTTTGCAGAGCTGGAATCGTCCTGGGTTCAGCCCAGTACCAAAGTGTGGCCATCCCTGTGGTTAGAGAGACTCAAAAGCCTCGGAAGCCAGGATCCTACATGGACTATCTGTTGAGCCATGAAGTTTCCCAGAGTGATAGTATTGGCAGCCCTGGGGTAAACACGACCACGGGACAAGCGTCATCTTACCTGAGCTATGCAAGTAGTGTCCTAAAACATGATGGCAAAAATGGAAGACTGAGGCTTCAAAAAATTGCAGCTACAAAGTGGAGGTTTTTGGAGGGTAGATGTTAAGTTTGCTTTTCTCTGAAGTCCCTCTAAATGGGCACGTTGTTCATACAACCTTGATGGTTGACAAATGGGTTGTTTGTTGAATTGGTGAATAAATGAGTAAACAAATAAATGATGAGCAAATTAATAACTTAGGAACATTGGTTTGAAACGGCCATGTGAATTGAGGAGTATGTTGATCCATCCTCTGCGCTCTGTGAGCTTAGACACGTGAAAGCAGGAGCGGCTGTGCTGGAAAGGTCTGTGAGGGATGGAGTATTATGACAGGATGACACAGTTTCATCTAATCTGAAGAAGTGGAACGCATGTAGGAGGATATCATTAAGCATGTGGGGGGATAAACAAGTAATATGTGGAATGGGAAAGCAAAATGAACCATGAATAAAGGGTGGTTTTTGGTTTTGTTTTGTTTTGTTTTGTTTTTTTTGGTCTCTAGTTCCAAGTTAAGCTTGAGACATTTTTTTATTTACTATCACCATAATAGTTAATAAAAATTCACCTTTGCAAAGTGTTTCATAAAGTTATTCCTTTCTCAGTGCCTTTAGAAACACAATTAAAAATAAAAAATATCTAAAATCGGAAGACACAATCCTTAAATATTAAATGGAAATTATAAATAAGCATCTTGAGTAGAGAATTTGAAAAACTTTTATGTTTTCACTTTACACCAATAGACTTGGATGTGGATCACCCAGTGAAAAAAATGAAGAGCAGGAACATGAAAGGACAAATTGAGAAAAAAAAGTTTAGAATTCCATATTTTATTTATATTGAAGTGAGCATTTACCATGGCTTTCCCCATACTAATTTTATGTCAGCAACCTTGTCAGCATCTAGGACCTATTCAAATCATGTCAAATCGGTTGGGCATACTGAAAAACTGAAAAGATGGGGTTCTCTCTCTGTCTTTTTCTTTCGCATATTGAGTCACTATGATACCGTGGAAAGAGTAATGGGTTAAGAGTCAGGATATATGAGGGGCGCCTGGGTGGCTCAGTCGTTAAGCGTCTGCCTTCGGCTCAGGTCATGATCCCAGGACCCTGGGATCGAGCCCCACATCGGGCTCCCTGCTCCGGGGGAAGCCTGATTCTCCCTCTCCCACTCCCCCTGCTTGTGTTCCCTCTCTCGCTGTGTCTCTCTCTGTCAAATAAATAAATACAATCTTTAAAAAAAAAAAAAAGTCGGGATATATGAATTCTCCATCAAGCTTTTCCAGAAATTATTTGTCTAACTTTGTATGAATCATAAACCTCACTGTACCTTAGTTGTATCATCTGTTAAATGAGGAAATTAGACTAGAAATTTTGAACTCCACCCCACCCTACCCTTTCTTCTAATGAATTTTTCCTGGGAAGCCTGAACAAAGACAACAAAGCACCGGCTGAGCTAGTTGGCATGGGAGGGGGAGGTCCTGCCTCGTGGTATTATACCCAGGGCCCTGTGTTTGTTAGAGCTTTGACTTTGGTTTAATGTTCTTCTGTTGTCATTTTGCACCAGGCCCACTGGGCCCCACTGTAGCCAGTCCTGCTTATAGCTCACAAAATGCATTAGGATAATAGCAGAGTATAAGCCAGAATGGGAAGGGGTGGGACCAGGGATTTTCCACCCGAAGTACCACAGAGAAATGCCAACTATGTCCAGGTTTATCAGATTCTTCTGAGGTGTCTCCAGAGCAGTTGGAAGCCTCTAGATCTAGAATGAAAATCTTGCCTGAGCAAGAAACACCATGGTTCAAGGTATAACTCCCCTAAATTGATGATATTAATGATAAGGTTAGGAGGCTAGCAAGTAGTTTGGCCTCTTTAAATACAAATTTTGTGCATCACTCAATAGCAGAGAAGAAAGTGGGAAAAGAGTAAGAACGTTTCTGTACCATTATTATCCTCTTGGTTTAATAACTTCCAATTCCTCTTATTCTTACGTGGAATTTAAACTAAATTTTTTTTATTTTTTTATTATTTTTAATCTTTTGTTGTTGTTGATGTTGTTTATTTAAGTAATCTCTACACCCAACGCAGAGCTCGAACTCACAACCCTGAGATCAGGAGTCACATGCTCCACTGACTGAGCCAGCCAGGCGCCCCTAAATTAAATTTTTTTAATTAGCTAGGTTTCTTATATGGGTAACAGAAGCCACACAAGTTTGATCTTAAGTTATTTCTCAGCAAGAGTTGAGTGAATATATAGTGTAAATCCATTGTGCAAGATCAGTTTATCAGATAATTCAATACCTAAGTACTCAACAAGGAGAGAATCATATTATTATAAAGCCTGTCGTTTTCTTCTTGTTTATACTCCCTGTCGCCGTCTTATATGTTGGAAGAGTTTTGTCATCCAGTCAGATATGTCATGTAAATCGTCATTTAAAAATTTTTAGTTAACCCCATACAGTAAGTTTATAAAAATAAACTAGAGAAAGAGATAGGTTTTAAAGAGAGAAAAACAGATGTAGCACTTGGTAGGTGAGACAGGAGGGTCATTTGCAGGCTATAATCAGTGTATCCCAAGAAGATCCTGTCGCTTCCTGGCTAATGAATGCCGTGGTTTTATTAGCTTTGTTTGTGATGAGGGACAGCTAAGTCCACTTCACAGCAAGGGTTCCCACAAGAAATAACTGGTGTCCCAAGCTTCTTGAGTGTCCCCTTCATTCACTCAATAAATGTTTCATAAGCACTGTTTTCCTTGTGATGTTGTCAATGGTTTCTAGTCACCTCCAAAATCTCAATCTGTGTCTGTGCTTCCTCCAGCAGAAAGCTATGTTGCTTTGAGTTTTTAATTGAAAAGACTATAGATGAAACTCTTTAGGCCTAGCCAGTGAATAAAAAAGCAAATTCATTAGGGCAATTAATTTATTGAAAGTATGGAATTCTGAAACTTCAGGGATACCTCAGAAAGCATATCCTAGCTCATTTTACAGATGAAGATACTGGGATTAAACATTCTATGTGGCTGAGCCAAAATGGGTTGCCCAATGACCCTGAACCTGATCTGATCATTCAGTTATTGAGCACTAGCTGTGTACCGGGCACTGCACCAGGCACTGGCGATACAAAGCTGAATAAAACACAGTCAGCACACAGATACACAAACGAAAGGTTGTAATGTGATGTGCTAAGTTCAGTGATTGAGATATGCAGATGCATACGTGCAGAAGGGAGTTCTGAGCTCAGGCTGAGAGAGTCAGGAAGGCCACGTGACCTGGGGCTAATTCTGCGCTGCTTCCCCAAACCATGTCACTGAATACCTTATTTTAGCCAGGTGATGCAGATAACTGAATTCCCAGGGCATTGAGTCCTAAACTGGGTGTGCATCAGAACCCCTGAAGGGCTTGTCAACACTGCTGGTGGTGTTTTTGAACGAGTTCCCAGGTAATACTGATGCTGCTGGCCTGGAGGCCACATTTTGAAAACCATGCCCTAGAGCATCCTTAGGGGTTGTGTGTCTACAAAAAGCCTATAAGAAGAGCACTGAATTGCCGGGCAAAACACCTTACTTTATAAACCCCTCAAAAATATAATAACATAGTCCTAGAATCTTTTCAGTAAGATACCAATTCCGAAATTTTAGATTACACAGTAATGTGAAAAATAAATACATATGAACTTACTTGGGATTCTTCCTTTAAAGGCCTGGATTCTGTCTCTATACATAGCAATCAAAACTGTCTAAGGCTCAGAGGTCTCTAAATTTTGATATTCACAGTCCCTTAATATAAAACCTCACTTTAAAATTAGACTGTGTCCCTGACTGAGCTGCTTCCTGCTGTTGAGGGAGATATTTGATCCTGCAGAGTACTACGGATTCCCAGATTCCTATCCCCCGTTCCTTCTGCCCCTCCCTCTCCTAAAGCTCTTACACGTCAGGGGCTCTCATTGGCATCTGAGCATGCGTTCCCTGGAGAAAGCCACGTCAGAGCAGGCATGGAGAGACCCACCCAGACGCTGTGCTATTTCCCAAGAAGAAAAGAAAACTTTGTCTCTCTGGAGGAGCCTTCCCTGGCTTTGCACACATCTCCATAGCAGTCGGAGGCTCTCCTGGGCTGCCTGTGTAGCTGGGTAATGAGAAAAAGATTGTGCTCTTCCCTTACGGTTGTTTTTAGATATCTGGTGCTAATATGTATTTTGGAAGCCTTCTACAGAAAGGCACACATGCATTTTTAATGATAAAAATGCTTCTATTCATTAATTAACTTTAAACAAAGTAGCCATGAGAATTTATATACCTCAACAAATGCTGAGTATGGGCTTCTTTATTTTATCTTTTTTATTTAAATTCATTTAGCCAACATATAGCACATCATTAGTTTCAGAGGTAGTGTTCAATAATTCATCAGTTGCATGTAACACCCAGTGCTCATCATGTGCCCTCCGTAATGCCCATCACCCAGTTACCCTATCCCCCCACCCACCTTCCCTCCAGCAACCCTCAGTTTGTTTCCTAGAGTTAAGAGCTTCTCATGGTTTGTCTCCCTCTCTGATAACTTCCCATTCAGTTTTTCCTCCTTCCCCATGTGGGCTTCTTTAAAAATTCAATACAGAAGACTAAATTAAAAATAATTTTCAGGGCAACAGGGTGGTTCAGTCGTTAAGCATCTGCCTTCAGCTCAGGTCATGATCTCAGGGTCCTGGGATCGAGTCCCGCATCGGGCTCCCTGCTTCTCCCTCTCCCACTCCCCCGGCTTGTGTTCCCTCTCTTGCTGTCTCTCTCTCTGTCAAATAAATAAATAAAATCTTTAAAAAAAAAAAATAAAAATAATTTTCTATGTTTTCTTATCATCTACAATATCAATAGAAAGACTATTTTTCTACCAGATGATGAATACCTTACCTAGATTTTGATTGCTTCTCCAGGTCCCTTTGCCTTGACAAAGGAAGTGAGTAAAAGTCAGATTATATGCTAAGTGCATAATTTCTACGTTATACTGAGAAGTATCCATATATATATATATTCCTTGTTATACATTTATGTATACATTTATACATTATGTATTTATATGTCTGTATATTGCAGAACCACAACCATTTCATATACATATCTCTCAATATGAGAATCACAGAAGCAGGAAAACAATTATAAATCAACACCATTGTTGGGGCGCCTGGGTGGCTTAGTCGTTAAGCGCCTGCCTTCGGCTCAGGTCATGATCCCAGGGTCCTGGGATCGAGTCCCACATCAGGCTCCCTGCTCGGCAGGAAGCCCGCTCTCCCTCTCCCACTCCCCCTGCTTGTGTTCCTGCTCTCGCTGTCTCTCTCTGTCAAATAAATAAATAAAATCTTAAAAAAAAAAAAAAAACACCATTGTATCCTCATCCCAAAGCACACTCTCTGGCATTAGTAGGCACTCAATAAATAGTTATTAAGCAGTGGGATGGATGAATGATTCAACTTGGTTTTTTACATGTATTTACTTCAGCTTTTCTAGACCCTCCAAGATATTTTCTTTTCCGTAAGAATTATTTATTGTTCATTTTATGTTCATTAAAATGGCTTGGCATAATATTCAAACATATTTCTTCAATTTTTTAATGAAAATGGAAAACATGCTGGGTACAAGATCAGTTATAATAGAGTACCTGCCTTCCTACAAGAACACATGCTCATTACAAATACAGAAAATAAATGGCGAAGGGATGGAAGTAAATAGAGAAAAACAGAAAAAGAGAAGGAATGAGTATCAAGGTCTCATTATGATTTAACTATTTGTGGACACAAGCAAACCTCACTTTTAAGTATCTTTGAGAAAGTGTCCTAAAACAGTTATGGGAGGTGACTGATTTTGAAGACCAATACATCTCTTTCACTTAGAGTTCTATTAACATTGCTTCTTTTTTAAGCAATAACTTTAAAAGTTAATCCATATTGATAATTATCATTATCTAAGAATATCAATATCTGAGGTAGACAGAAAACTATTTATGAAAGTATCATTAATAAGCAACATTAGCAAGAGTGAACATACTGACAAGAAACATGAAGCTTTTCTAACTTGAAGCAACCTAGAAATTTATCCTAACAATATTAAAAATACACATGGTGATGAAGAAGCATTTTTAATTAATGAATTTTTGTTTTTGTTTTTTGTTTTGGATACAGAAAAGTTTACCTAACCTTAGGGGAGGTTGAGATATTTGTAAGACACTAGGGTAAATTTTAGGACTAAATGCAAAATCTCCAGAGAAGGTATGGGAAGAAATTACTTTGAGGTTTCTTGTGAATTTTTGTTATGGTTTGATCATAAATATCATGCAAATATCCTTTGTCGGTGTATTTTGGCATTTCTTCCAAGGAGACAAGGAATGAAGAGGATTACAGAAGAAAAATAAAATAAAATAAAAAAAGAAAATGAGGTTGATTTTACACTAGAAAAATGCAGTGGGGAATTCTATAACTTTCTAGTGAATTTTCTACCTCATTCCTATGTCCACAATATAGTATTACAAAATCTTTGTAAAAACCAAAAATGTAAACTGCTATACAGAACCAAAACTTCATCCTCCTCAACAAGTTTGAGAGTAACCAAAATTTAATCCCATTATTTGTTCAGATATAACAAGTAGGGTGATTTGGGATCTCAGAGATTGAAACACACATAGCCTGAAGTAGAAAAGGGAGTTTTTCAGCTCACAGACTCTAAGGAGGTTTGACTACAGAGCCACTGGAAGGACACAGGTACAGCTTGGCCTCAGGAGCAAATATAGCTAGAAATGTACTGTCAGGACTTGCCATCTTGTCTTTGCTTTTCTCTTCTCTCTGCATACCTGCTTCAGTCTCTTTCTTCATAAATCTTCTTAGCCTACGTGGGATATATCAGTTCCTTTGTTCTACATCTTATAGCTACAGTCACTTGAAGGAAATAAACTCCCTTGATGCTCCCTTTTGGACAGTCCTAAAATCATAAGGAAAGGATTTGCTGACTCAATTGGATCCATTGGCTACCCCTGGACGGATCAATAGTTTGGCCTAGAGAATGAAGGACTAAGATAGGTTCACTTTAGGTGCTGATTAATCCATTGTGGCTAGGAGAGCAGAATCATGCAATAATAAGGCAATTCCCTTGGGTACCATAAAGTTTGACAATAGAAAATATGGGGAGCCGGGCGCCTGGGTGGCTCAGTTGGTTAAGTGACTGCCTTCTGCTCAGGTCATGATCCTGGAGTCCCGGGATCGAGTCCCGCATCGGGCTCCCTGCTCAGCGGGGAGTCTGCTTCTCCCTCTGACCCTCCCCCTCTCATGCTCTCTGTCTCTCATTCTCTCTCTCTCAAATAAATAAATAAAATCTTTAAAAAAAAAAAAAAGAAAATATGGGGAGCCATTCCCAGGCAAAGGAGAATGTTGTGGTACTGGGCAGGAAAACCATATGTTACAAGTACCCATAGCAACACCAAGGAAAAAACCACATTATACCTGGGTGGGTTATGCCTAGACTATTTCATGGAAGTCTAGAATATAGCCCACTTAAGTGACTCTTACATATATGAGATGTATAGCTAATAGCATATCTATACCACATGAAGAAAATCTTGATGGGGCAAATGGATTTAAATGATTGAGTGCTGTCTTCTTCATGAAATTTTTTTTTGATCACTCACCTGAACCCTACTGAACTCTTGTAGGTATTTATGGTCATCACTACACAGTTAATCACATAGTTGTTCTAGAATTGCCTGAATTCCTAGCTCAACTGTGGGTATCTTACCTTATGCTTCCTTTTACTAGAAGACTTCTATACCAAGATTAGCGTTAAGCACATAATTTATTCCACATTCATTCCATAAATGATTCTTAAGAGCCTACTAATTTCTAAGCAATATACTCAAAGCTCAGGGTACAAAGATGATCCTTAAAGAGAGCGTATGATTTGTCTTTTGTCCCTATCACACTCGACATAGAAATCTAGCATAGGCAAATTTGACCTAGCAAGTGAACTGCCTTCCAAATACCAGTAGTGTTGTTTCTAGATGCAGTTTAGTTTGCCTATCCAGAAAAATCAGAATTTTCCCCCTGTTGAAGCCAAAAGGCTATTAATGCAAATCCCATTGAATTTGCATTTGGTTACATTTCTGATGGAAGCATTCATATGCAAATGAAAATTCGTGAAAAGATAGCCAGATAATTCAAATAGTTGCTGAAATATCAAGATAAAAGTAGGATGTTAAAATGTCCATCCATCCATTTTTACTAGGTTACACTAAGGATCGTTAAGTGGGTCAGTGTTCTTAAAAAGTTTAAATAAGTCATGCCTTAAACACTTGACAACATTCTAATAGGTCTGGATTCAGAAAGGAGCTGTTAGATGACTTTCTACTGCCACAGGGCTGAAAAAGAAGTCTGTCCCTGGTCAAATCAGTCAAGTTGCTCAAAAGAGGTTCATCTTTGAGCCACCATCTTGTCCCCTTTATCTTTTCTTGCATTAAAAACAAAAGGTGATTTTTGATAGATGTAAAGGCATTTTGATGATCCAAAACAATGAACAAATAGTTTGTGCAAGTTGGCAGTTCTTCGTACTCTCTAGGGATTAAATGGTGCAAGTTAAATGACACCATCACATTCACTACCAATAAATACCATTTGGAAAGCATCTGTGGCATCATAAGCATACCAACGGAAAATTGGTCTTAATCAATGTTCATGTTCTTCTAAAAGATTTAAGACTTGGAGGTGCCTGGCTGGCTGAGTCCGTAGAACATGCAACTCTTGACCTTGGGGTTGTGTGTTCGAGTCCCACATTGGGTGCAGAGATTACTTAAAAATGAAATCTTAATAAATAAGTAAAGAAAAGAGTTAAGACGAGATTCGAAGAAAAGATTTAAACAAATTTCAAGGTATAAAATCGTAATCTACTATTACACATTCCAAACCTATATTCGAAGGAAATACAGGTGCTGGAATCAGACTGTCGCTCTTGTTCAACTTATCAGAAGCTGGAGGGGCAAGAGGGAAAGTTTTGAGATCACACCACTCAGGATTGTTAGCACTTAGTTTAATAGTCTGCAAAGTGTGATGCTCCCCAGTTTCCTTTTATTTGATGCAATGTATTGGTTCATAGTTTCAAGTGTTTTTAGAATTCTGGTGCTCCGTGCTTTGGTGACTGTCATCTGTCATCCATCAAATTTGGAAAGCCTGAACCTAGGATAAGGTCCTAGCCTCTCCCTCCTTGGCACAGCCAATCCTTCCCCCAAGGCTAGTGTTTTCACTTGTTAAATATCTCTCAAATCCAGCCACTTCTCATAGTCGCCATCACCAATTCCTTAACCTTTATCTTTGCCTGGTTTATGGCAAGAAACTCCTAACGGGTTTCCCAGAATCGACTTTTCTTTTCCCACAGCCCCTACCATACAATAGCCAGAGCTGTCATTTAAAAATGCAGATAATTCACAATTTCATCCAATCATCTCCTTGCTTAATACCTGTCAATGGCTTCCTGTTTCTCTTAGAATAAAAGCCCAGTCCGTAAGAGGGCTGCTGCACGCCGCATGTTCTGGTTCCTGCTTGCCTCTCCACCCTCGCATCATATTGCTTCCCTTCCGCTGTCTGCACATGAGCACTGTCTCTTTAGGTGGTGAAAAGCACCACGCTCCTTCCAGTCCCCGCATCCTTGCATGCGCTGGTCTGCCCCAGCTTCTACAGCTCGTGAACTCCATGCCTTCTCCGTTAAAGTTTTCCTGATCTTCTAGACTCCATCGGGTTCCCCTGCTGCTTCTTTCAAACTACCACACAACTTCCTGTCCTAATACTTATGTGAGTGTGTAACGTTATTTTCATTTTTGAGAAAATATCAGGCGTACTGATTGTTCTCGTGTTTTCCTGAAGGATGAAACTGGATCTGGTTTTTGCTTATCAAAACAAGACATGATACCTACCATATACCAGTCATTCAGTACTTGTTGAATTAATGGAAGGTTCCGCTTTCTGTTCTTTTCATCTATAATCCACAAGTTCATAACAGTGAAAGCAAGAATAAAAATGAAAATAAAAAGAAAAATTGACTAGCTTGCTCGAACATCATCCTGCCACAAATGCTCAGAAATAACTAGTATGGCAAATACTGGAATATCTTTTATGGCAGAGAAGGTGAGGTGAAGAATATAGGGGAATCAAGGTTAACAGCTCTCAGAAACTACGAAAGTAGGACTCCACCATTAATTGTGCTAGCAATGGACTGTATTCATCTACTTACTGTAGCAGACACACTCCCCAACACTGTCTCATGCATAAAAATGTTTATTTAGGGTATTTAAGCCACAGCTTATTTCAGAAACGTATCTAAAGGTTTCAAATGTACAAAGTCTTGTGACACAGTTGCTAAAATTGATTTGCAGCTATTATTCATTTCATGGGAATAGAATCATAATGACAAAAGTTAACAATCATATCAAAATCACACAGCAGTATAGCCAGTTTCTTTTGCTTTTATTAAGTATTTCTGTTAATTTTATTTTATTTCTATTTATGAGCTTCATTTTATTTTCACGCAGCTTTAAAACACTGAGCTAAATATTGAAATTATAGGACGAGGTGAAGTGCCACATCCCATGATTTTTTTAACAAAGTCCCATTATTATCTCTCTAGGAATATCTATCCTTTCGCATCTGTGTCAGACTGTGTAGTCCTGGCCATCTGTGATGTGCAGAGTGGACGGTTAAAAGCTTATATTTAGCAACAGGATGTATCTGTGGTTAGGCACGTTAAGTTTAGTGGACAATAAAAAATTAAATATACCTTTCTTAAAAGAAAAGGAAGGTTTATATGGACTGTTAAAGTAGCTTTGAGCTCCTATTATCTCTCATGTTTATGGATCTTAGAATGTAGCTCTTTTTTTTCATTTTTTAAATTTTCCCTAAAAAAACATTTTAAACTATCTTTCATTCTTTGTGAATTATGCGGACCCGTATTCCAGGAAGAGGAAAATAAAGATGTGCCTATTTAATTTAAAGTCGAGTGTCCTCTTTTTTTTTTTTTTTTTTGCATATATTACAAGAATAAGCATTCAATCAATGACTGGTCATCTGTGACACTTCTTACAAATAAACTAGGTATTTGTTGTCTTTTTGCAAGTCAACATTTCGTACTAACAATGATGTAAATGGACTTGGGCCCCTCGGAAGAAGGCCCCCGCAAAGACATTTATGATGTCCTCTTATGATTTCAGTTAAGACTGCAAATTGCACATCAGACTTTGAGGAATACTTTGCCAAAAGAAAACTGGAGGAACGCGATGGCCATGCAGTCAGCATCGAGGAGTACCTTCAGCGCAGTGACACAGCCATTATTTACCCAGAAGCCCCCGAGGAGCTGTCTCGCCTTGGCACGCCAGAGGCCAATGGGCAAGAAGAAAATGGTGAGGCTGTAATTCATTTTTAGCCACTACACTGACCTCTGCAGCTGTTACAATTACAAATGCACTACATGCCTGGGTGTTTACCTTAAAATTTGAGGAACAGCTGCAGAGGCATGGAATTTCATGAGCAAAGATTAGAACTGTAATTTTAGGGTATTGTGAAATTTTTTTTGTCAGCAAATTTGTGTCATTTGTACATCCAATAAAGAACAAGAACAATTAGAGCCCATTTCTAAGAGATAAAAATATCGGAATTGATTCCAATGTTTCTGAAATATTTCACTTTTGAGGAACAAAAAAAAAAGTTTAGAACGAGTGACCCTCGCCTTCCCTTTCTTCTTTACTGACACCTGAAAAAGCTCTCGCCGGCTGTGAATTCCCGAGTCACATGTGACCAAAGGTTTTTCACCACGAACTGTCAGTCACCTAAAGAGAATTTCCTCATTTATCAGCTGTTTAAATTTCCCCCCAAAAGCGCCAGTAATTAATTAACTTCCCAGCGCAGCGTGAGCTGATTCCGACAAGTCTGTGCTGGGTGCGCGCGGGGACCGGTGCGCGCGGGGGCCGGGGGCAGTGATGGCGCTCTTGTGGAGCAGATTGCAGTGATTCCTGTCATACCAGCCTGGGCAGGCAGCCCATTAGCTGCCATTGATTTACTGACCTTTTGGCCTGCTTCTCTCCCTCTCGTCTCTCGGCTACAGACCTGCCACCTGGAACTCCAGATGCTTTTGCCCAACTGCTGACCTGCCCCTACTGCGACCGGGGCTACAAGCGCTTGACATCACTGAAGGAGCACATCAAGTACCGCCACGAGAAGAATGAAGAGAACTTTTCCTGCCCTCTTTGTAGCTACACGTTTGCCTACCGCACCCAGCTCGAGCGGCATATGGTGACGCACAAGCCAGGGACAGATCAGGTGGGGGGTTGGTTTTAAGTGATTTCTTGCTATAATAACCCCTTAGAGAAACGATATTGCTTTGATTGGCAATCATTATTAATTTTTCATGGCATTTTGAAGATGCAGATCTTTTAATGGTAATAGCTTTAATTGAGGTCTAAATGATTTTTTGATGGTCTCTTCTAATATGATTTAATAGTCTTATGTTCACGATCGAATGAGTGTGTTAATTTCTAATTTAGAAATTTTATTTGCACTTTAACTTGACTTTAGTTTCATTTTTATGTTCCACAAAAAGTGAATGAAATCGTAGCATTTTAATTATACATTATTAAACATCTCAGCAATTTTAATTCCATTTTTCACCTAGTTTTACTCAGAATTTTTTTTTTTTCATATAGGATCTAAGCCAGAGTAAAAGAAGTGTGTATTTCTTTCATTTGTCATATAACACCTTCAGGTACTTAGAGTGTTTTTACAAGCTGCTACTAGTTTCTGAAATCTAATTAAGTGGGTTTTTTTTTAATCAAAAAGGCATATTATACATCTGTTTATATATATATAAAATAAACTGGATTGATACTACAATATTGGACATACATTTAAAATGATCCCTTTTGATTTGCATGCCTATGGCTAAATGTTAAGATTGTTCTGCCTCTTTTGGCTGATTTGTGTTAAAAAATAAAAACTCTATCTTGAGAGGTAAGCATAGCTTCTCAAATCCTTAAAATGTTTGAATAGGAATGATTCACAGTGTCCATTACATGTTTTAGCAAAACTGCTCTTTCTGTCCTCCTGGGAGAAATGACTGCAGATTGGTATTACGTGTTTGAATGGTAACAGAAATGGTGTGCCTGAAGTCCCAGTAACTGGCCTTACAGATCTGGAAGCCTCCTATTTAAGCCTTGCTACCGTATCGGTTTTAAAAAAAAAGTGTTAAACCGGACATCCTATAACATTCTTATGCTTCTTTTTTCTTGTGGGCATTATTTTCTTTGAATAAGGAAAATGAGGATAACCAAACACAATCAAGACATGGTGATGATACTATATTATGGGATCTTACTATTGTAAAAGAACAGCTCAGGAAAATCATTCCATTTCTATCCGATTGGGCTTGTCACCTGAACGTTTTTCAAAGTTCACTTACAAAAGCTATGCTTGCATAGTTACACTTATGTAACAGTTTATCTCCCCTTGCTTATATGCACAAAAACTCGAGGGAAAAAAAAAAAGTGCCTAGATATTTATCTAGCATAACTGCTTTAAATTTCACATGCAGAAGTGTGATTGTGTTGGCGCATTATGAATGGTAGCTTTGGTGTTGAAAAGTCCCCTCATTTGCTCATGGCATTTACAATTAGTAAATTAAAATGATTGTATCATATTAACAGTGGCACAACTAAAGTTTATAGTAGTCCTCTGAGGGCTGTGGGGGGAGACAAAGCAGCTGTTGCTGTTTGTTTATGCAACTCAGCAACATATGAGCGCTGGTCCCTCAATGGCGCTCCGCGGGCTGGGCTCCGCTTGATCTTTGAAGGTTGCTGCTGTTTGAACAAACCTCCCTGTGTCCCATGTAACACCATCTGTCTCACTAGGAATGTGGGAAGATTCAGCACACCCTAGCAGTTGTCATACCGCTTCTGTGCTGTCTTTTTGCAAAAGGCTTTTGTGTCATTGCTGCTTGAAGAAGGCTGACCTCCTACCTTGAGCATCCAGAGTGGATGACTGTATTTTTTTTTTTTTTTTTAGCATTCTAAGTCACAGTGCTTTTTTTCTCTTGTTCAAAAAGGTCAGCTGTGTTTGATTATATCTTTGCTGCTTTTAACTTGTCTTTTCAGCAAACTTTTTTTCTCTTTTGTCCCTACTCCCTAGCACACTACTAAAAAGGAAAATGAAAAGTCGTTGAAGTCTTTCCTACTGGCCTGTGATAAAACTGCTCAAGCAGCTAGAACCCAAGATGTTGTCTCTTGCATTTGATAATGAATCAAATCTGATATGCAACACATCAGGAAAAACAGGGTTTACGTTTGCTACTAGCACAGTGAATGGGATATTTAAACATGCTTATCGTGTAATGAAATATTTATAGTCAAGAATTTTTTTTTGTTTGTGTGTGCGTGCTTTTTTTTTTCTTCTTTAAAATTGATATCGCTTCAGTATAAGCTCTACTTTTACCCTGATACAGAAAATTTGATAAAATTAGCTCTTTGCATGGGGAGTTTTTTTGGAGGCTACTTAGAATTTTTCAGGATAATATTTATTTTTTTCCTTGACAAAACAGTTGCATTCCAACAGGGAATCTTCAGATTTTAGAATGTGCAGTAAACCACAAACATCTTTACAATTACACTTTCTCATCTCCAAAGGCTCAAAGAAACATTTTGGAAAAGAGACTACAGAGATAATTCTAAAGCAAGTGTTGGATGCGCATGTGAAAGCACTTTTTTTTTATTTGTTCCAATTTTATTGCCAACATTATCACTTTTATTGCAACTCTGAAAGACTGGGCAAATAAATAAACATGCACTCAAACCTTTTGGCCTGTCTGAAAAATAGAGGCCTTTTAAAAATATTTGTAACAAATTTCCTTTGTTCTTCCCGCACAAAACTGATGTCAGTCTTTCTCCTTTTATAGCACCAAATGCTGACCCAAGGAGCAGGTAATCGCAAGTTCAAATGCACAGAGTGCGGCAAGGCTTTCAAATATAAACACCATCTGAAAGAACACCTGCGAATTCACAGTGGTGAGTAGCAGAGGTGCTGGTGCTCACATTTGCGTTTTGTTTCATTAGGGGAGTTTTAAAAGATTGTTTAAAATTTACACAATCCTGTTTGTAGCTTTTTGGAACTACCCTTTTATTTCACAAACCACGTGAGCCTGCTTTGCCTTCATGAGACTTGTGGTACCACGAGTAGCAAGATCTTACAAAAAGAAAAGGAATGTGTAGACTTCCTAAAAATTGCAAATGCTTTGATTTATTACAAAATCTAGAGGCTCCTTTTTTGTCCTTTCAAACGCTCTTCTACAGATTAAATATTTTTGACCTGAAGAAACTCGGCTGGCAAATTCTGAAGGGTGTTCGTTTTTGATACCTAACCATGAAAGAAAACACTGAAGAATTTTGGATGAGAGCTTTTGTATGATAAATGTTCCTTGATTCCTGGGAGCTGTATAGGACAGAACAACATCCTACCACTGAGATTTCTTCTTTATAACTATTTTGATAGCTCTGCCAAGCATTTTATTACCAAATTGGATGCTATTCAAAGGACTAGTTGGATTGGTAGAATCAATGGGATCTCTACAGGGTTGATTAAAGCCATGGCTACACTTCCCTTTAAATACTGTGACATCTTTATGGTGCTATTGACCACACATTAATCTGACACTCTGTTTAAATAGGAGGCTGCCGATGGCAAGACAAGATTTGGGATCTTGGCTGAAAAAGGCATAGATAGCCCTCACCTTCCACTGCTAACATCTTGAATTATGTTCTCTCGGGGTAGATAAAGCCCAGAAACAGTTATGGCCACATAATTCTAAGCTAAGCACCTAGAATGTAGAGGTACCCCACTGTGTTCCTTCCATTTGGTTTCACAGATTCTTGCATTGGTGGACAATTGCAATCATTACCCACTCGAAGATATGTAATGTTAATTTTGATTATCATTTTAGGCGAAAAACCGTACGAGTGCCCAAACTGCAAGAAGCGTTTCTCCCATTCTGGTTCCTACAGTTCACACATCAGCAGCAAGAAGTGTATTGGTTTAATCTCTGTAAATGGCCGAATGAGAAACAATATCAAGACGGGTTCTTCCCCTAATTCTGTTTCTTCTTCTCCTACTAATTCAGCTATTACCCAGTTAAGAAACAAATTGGAGAATGGAAAACCACTTAGTATGTCTGAACAGACAGGCTTACTTAAAATTAAAACAGAACCACTAGACTTCAATGACTATAAAGTTCTTATGGCCACACACGGGTTTAGTGGCACTAGTCCCTTTATGAATGGTGCACTTGGAGCCACCAGCCCTTTGGGAGTTCATCCGTCTGCTCAGAGTCCAATGCAGCACTTAGGTGTAGGGATGGAAGCCCCTCTACTCGGATTTCCCACGATGAATAGTAACTTAAGCGAGGTACAAAAGGTTCTACAGATTGTGGACAATACGGTTTCCAGGCAAAAAATGGACTGCAAGGCTGAAGAAATTTCCAAGTTGAAAGGTTATCACATGAAGGATCCATGCTCTCAACCTGAGGAACAAGGAGTCACTTCTCCTAATATTCCACCCGTAGGTCTTCCAGTAGTGAGTCATAATGGTGCCACTAAAAGTATTATTGACTATACATTAGAAAAAGTCAATGAAGCCAAAGCTTGCCTCCAGAGCTTGACTACTGACTCAAGGAGACAGATCAGTAATATAAAGAAAGAGAAGCTACGTACTTTAATAGATTTGGTCACTGATGATAAAATGATCGAGAACCACAACATATCCACTCCATTTTCTTGCCAGTTCTGTAAAGAAAGTTTCCCTGGCCCCATTCCCTTGCATCAGCATGAACGTTACCTTTGTAAGATGAATGAAGAGATCAAGGCAGTCCTGCAACCTCACGACAACATAGTCCCCAACAAAGCCGGAGTTTTTGTTGATAATAAAGCCCTCCTCTTGTCATCTGTACTTTCTGAGAAAGGAATGACAAGCCCCATCAACCCATACAAGGACCACATGTCTGTACTGAAAGCGTATTATGCTATGAACATGGAGCCCAACTCTGATGAACTGCTGAAAATTTCCATTGCTGTGGGCCTTCCTCAGGAATTTGTGAAGGAATGGTTTGAGCAACGAAAAGTCTACCAGTATTCAAATTCCAGGTCACCATCACTGGAAAGGAACTCCAAGCCGCTAGCTCCCAACAGTAACCCTCCCACAAAAGACTCTTTATTACCCAGGTCTCCCGTAAAGCCTATGGACTCCATAACATCACCATCCATAGCAGAACTCCACAACAGTGTGACGAATTGTGATCCTCCTCTCAGGCTAACCAAACCTTCCCATTTTACCAATATTAAACCAGTTGAGAAATTGGACCACTCCAGGAGTAATACTCCCTCTCCCTTAAATCTTTCCTCCACATCTTCTAAAAACTCCCACAGTAGTTCTTACACTCCCAACAGCTTCTCTTCAGAGGAGCTCCAGGCTGAGCCTTTGGACTTGTCGTTACCAAAACAAATGAAAGAACCCAAAAGTATTATAGCCACAAAGAACAAAACGAAAGCTAGCAGCATAAATTTAGACCATAACAGTGTTTCTTCGTCATCTGAAAACTCGGATGAGCCTCTAAACTTGACTTTTATCAAGAAGGAGTTTTCAAACTCAAATAATCTGGACAACAAAAGCACTAACCCAGTGTTCGGCATGAACCCATTTAGTGCCAAAACTTTGTACACAGCTCTTCCTCCACAAAGCGCATTTCCCCCTGCCACTTTCATGCCACCAGTCCAGACCAGTATCCCTGGGCTACGACCATACCCGGGACTGGATCAGATGAGCTTCCTACCACATATGGCCTATACTTACCCAACTGGAGCAGCTACTTTTGCTGATATGCAGCAAAGGAGAAAGTACCAGCGGAAACAAGGATTTCAGGTACAGAGACCTACCCTTTTGCTCTGAACAGAGGAGACCTTGAAAATTATATTACATTGTGTATGTGCATACTGCGGGCGGGGGGGGGGGGGGGGGCAGAGAGTCTTAGTGAAAAAAAAAAATCAAATGCTGTGTTTTCAACAGACATGGCAGAGTTGGTTTTCACTTGAACCTCAAGCTGGCTGGGCTAGACAAACAAATGGAGAATCAGTGGAACACGGAGCTGTGGAAACACAGCTGCCTTACGAAAGATAAAGAACTTCAGACTTATTTTTGAGGTTTATTTAGATTGATCTGTATGCTTTTACAATTATACAGCCCTGATGGTATTTGACAGGACTTCCATAGATGCTTAAAGTTAGCATCCAGAACAGTCCCCTACTTGTGCAGATGTTCACAGTTCACAATCTGCAATAAGACGTGTATGAATCCGATATGTACTTGGTTTTATAGAAAATGGTGTATTTGGGAGAGCATTTTAAAGCATATTTTGTATATTCCGCTTGACTTCTGATGGACCTTTCAAACCGGTAAATAATTTACGGGTTTCCAATCCAAAAGCAGGTGTGTTTTAACAACACGGAGTATATAATCCCTGTTTGCAAAACAGGAGCATAAGTAGCCGTGCTCCTCTATAAGGGCTGTGCCAGTCTTCCGATTTACAGTACGTCTGCCCTCTTTGTAAATGTGTTTAAGCCTATTTAATCTCCTCTAATATTAATTAGTGCAAACGTAGTCTAAGAAAACGGAACTGTGAGCTAGCAAATGGAAATGTATGTTATCATGCAAGTTTGCACTCCTTTGGATCAAGACAAAATAAATATCAAGAAATTTAATAATTTACTGATCCACATTCATTATTGCTCAATGCTGAAGGCTGTTTTAACATAGATAGAACATTGATAAAAAAGTGTTATTAATATTCCCTATTTCAAATTAGAAAATTAAATATAAAAATATAGCTTGAGGCCTTTAGTTGGTAGACATACATTTAAATAGATTGCATAATAATAACATTTTGTACCTAAATATAAAATTCAATTAAAATGGGGTTTCTACAGCTACAGATCATTTCTAAAGTTAACCACACTGGAAAATACACAAATTCTGATGTTTGATTTTCACTGGTGGATATTTCCTGATATAAAGAAAACTGAGGATTTTAGAAAATTTTATCTTTTTCTCACCTTCAGAGTTGACCATTTTCTACCCTTAAAAAACAATGAGCTCTACCATCTAGGGCAGAGGAGGTTTATATTTTGGTTGAAGGGTGAGACCTCATACATTGTTCATGGAAAGTAGTAGGGTTTTTTGTGTGGGTTTGGTTTTTTTTTTTTCTTAATGAGATCGATGAATAGCAAGCACTTTTGAGGTTCTCCAAATGTCAGCCTACGTGAAGTTGTTTGGTATAAACACGAAGAGAGGAGACTGTGTTGAACTATGTGATTATATCACAGGGAGAATTGCTTGATGGAGCACAAGACTACATGTCAGGCCTAGATGACATGACAGACTCCGACTCCTGTCTGTCTCGAAAGAAGATCAAGAAGACAGAGAGTGGCATGTATGCATGTGACTTATGTGACAAGACATTCCAGAAAAGCAGTTCCCTTCTGCGGCATAAATACGAACACACAGGTATGAGTGACTTTGACTAGCTAGTTAGAGCTTCCCGGCCTGCTGCACATTTCATAATATTTAATGAGTACGCTTCTGCGACATAAGATGTAGCATATGCTGATACCTTCAACAAGGAAGAAATAATGCTTTTGCCTAGCTCCGTAGGACTTTTTTGTTGCCTGTTTATTGGATCATTCATGTGTTTATGAGTGTGCTTGTCTTCATATCTTTCAAGTTACTCTGGAGGCCAAACTAACAGATCCTGTCGAAGGTGTATGTAAGTGGCCAGGGCAATGAAATGGCATGGCACAAGCCAGTTATTGAAAATATGTTCACATTCTCAAGTTGTAATGACTTGCTCTGTGTAAAAACTTAATGAAACATTCAGTCAGTGATGTATCAGATTTATCATCCAAACGTCAAGTAAGCTGCGACTTGGAGGTGGTTCTGTTTGGTCTTATAAATTGGCCATTTTTTGAATACAGCGGAAGTGTTAGTACTGTGAGAGAAAAAGGTATAAGTAAAGTAATATGCCAAATGAGCTACTGAAACTACTTCTATTTGGAAGACTAAAATAAAACTTTCTACATTTAATTAGCTTATTTCCAATTCATGCATTACTAACTAGGAACAATTATACAGAGTTGACAAGATAGCAGCCTAGTTCTTCCCTATGAGTAGAGAGATAGTGGGTTAATTTTTAAAAAGAAAGGCGAAGGACCATAATGCAAAGCAGCGCTGGTTCCCACAATCCAAGATCCGATCTGCAGCTCCGCAGTGGAACTGCACCCATGCTCACTCCCTCCCTCCTCCTCCTTCCACCTTTAACCACAAAGCAACTCAGCCTCACCTCCCGGTTCCAAATTTTCTCCTCTAGAAATCTGGCATGCTGTACTTGCCCTAGATGGGAAAAGAAAGAGTGTAGGGTCTCAATCAAAATATTGGCAGAGGGAAATTATATAAAAACTCTCATTCTTAAACGAGAAAGTCTACTATCAAACATTTCAACATAGAGCGAAAAGATTAGCCTAACAGTGCTTTTTGGGGAAAAGTGGTGAAAAGACAAAAAAGAAAAAGATAAAAGAAGGAAGGGTAATGTGAGTACTTTCTGCTGTATTCTGACTAAGTACCTGGTGCCCTTTTTAGTGATTGAAAACCATCGTTGGGGAGTACTCCCCCTCCTCATCTTCCCTCTTTCCTCACTGGGCAGGTGCGGGAGGCAGCCTGAGAGTGGGAGGAAGTCGGGGGAACAGTAGGTGTTGAGGGTATTTGTGAAGAGAACAAGGTTGATCAATAACAGTACCCCAGTAATCTCTCTTTCTTCAACTGTCTGATATTGTTATTATTTTAAAAGTTCAATTAATGATACGTTAAAGGCAACCTAGTTTGAAAAGCAAATCCCAATAGTTTCTATACTTGTGTGATATAATTCCATGTTTGAAACGTCAAAATTTCCCTAATTTTGTCTTTTGTCAGAGATATCTATAGATGTTTTTTTTAGTACCGAGTCCTACTTAAATATTTATGAAGATATTTTCATATCTAAATTTAATATTTTAATCAACGTCAAATATATTTTGTATTTCATTATTCAGCTGCAATAGGCACATCACTGAAGGCATCTTTCCCTCTCTGATTGATTTTATTATATGACCATATGCAAACTCTATCATTTACTACATGGTGAGTGTAAAACTTTTATTTTAGTGAGGGCTATCATACATATTGACATCCCGTCAATATCCTTATTTCTTATCAATGAGATAGTCCATAAACTTCATAGGCATACTGCTAGTCGAGAGACCCAAAAGTTGACAAACACAAATATGCATAGTAAATTTGAAAAATATGCTGTATTTAAAAAAATAAAAATAAAGTGTGCTGGTTCTTTAAGATGTGAGAGGATCTGCTACCTAGAAGTAATGTATAGCAACGAGATCCTAACCATACAATGGTTTCTTTAAACGTGTGATTAATTATCCTCCCGTTGCCTTCCTAGCTTGTCAAGTTTCCAGTGTGTTAACTTTTTGGTCTCTTGACCAAACATCTCATGACATTACTACTGTCACTGTATTAGGTTCCATCACCGTGAAGTTCTTCATGAATTCTCTAGCACTGTGATGTATGTAAAAATTTAGTCCATTTTCCTTCCCTAATTGGGCCCCAGAAGCCTCTTAGTTGTTTATATTTATTACTAGTAATACTTTGAGAATGTACTAATATGAAAATTGTATGTGAGAACAGTCTCTGGGTTGATTAATTCTAAGGTTGGGAAATGAAGCTGAATCATCATTTGATTATGTGCTGATTTTATAAATGTGTCATTGATAAAGTGTGTTTGTTGCACCTGTCCACAATTTAACATATAGAATGGCTTAAATTAAGAAGGAAATTATGAGCTACTTTTTCTTGAGATCTTGTGCTCTTTTACCTTGGCCTGTTTAATTTATTTCCTAGGCAGACACCAAAGACATAATGCTTAATTTTCCTTACCGAGGGCGTATTGCTTGCTTGCTTTTCCTGGGGCCTGGGACTGGGATCGGGACTGGGATGCTGACTTCAATGGGATTAATTGTCACAAGCCAGGACGGTGAAACACAAAATCTGAAACTCGTGTTAGGCCCTGTCAGGAACTCATTTGTATTCCACTAAAATTTAAGTCTGACATTTATTGAGTACTTTCTTTATTGAGACGTTGTGGTAGGTACTCTTAAACCTACCTTATTCAGAAAAGTAATAAAAATGTTTCTACTTTTGAGTAGATAAAGTCAAAGTTTTAAATAAATTACCAGTCAATTTTGTTTCTCAGTTATATGATAATATTTTTCATACCACAAACCTTCCATTTATTAACTTCAGTTATCATTCTAGCTGTCAGGTGAATCATGAACCTTGAGATTAGGGGAAAAAATTACCCTAAAAAGTTTTGATTCACTCAATGTCAACTTGGAGGTTTTTCTGAATCTTGTTCATGTGGAAATTTAATTCCAGGAATCTTGATTTGAATCAGGTAAACCTAACAAACGAATTAAAAAGAGATGAACGTCCAAGGCAGCCCCTACTTAAATTGAATTTATTAAATACTTAACCAGCGACACTTCTGGACAGTACTAGAATATTTAGTGCAAGGTATAGGTCAGTCCCCCCCACCCCTACCCCCAAATTCTGTCCTTTGCATGGCATAATAACTGCACATTTTATTCCTTCAGATTGTCAGTACGTAATGTAGAATTAATATATTTCTATTACAAGCATGTTGTTTATTATTGATTGAATTCCCTGAAAATCGATTGCCTGTAACCAAAATATCTATATAAGAGACTGCAGTTTAATGGGCATCCCCCAAGCATTTCTAACAGGCCTTGAAACTTGTCCTGGAGAGTGTTTGTTCTCTCTCAGGACACTGCTCTGTGTTTTGTTCCTTTGGAGAAGAGAGAGGCGTAGCAGCTGTAGTCACTGTGATAGTCGTTCACGATTATTCACAGCCGATCCATGAAGTCACCTAACTGTCCCACCTTCTGTGCTCCTGAGCTGATGAGACATCCAAAGGAGGTTGTAGGACTGTTCTACCTATGCATGCGGTAGCAACTAAAGCACCGAGAAATTTTTCATCTATAATTTCTCTTCTTTCCATTCAGATTTACTTCTTCCATGTGCTCTGCTCTTTATCTTGCTTACGACTTGGGGAATTACTGAACGTGTACTGATAAAAACGAATAAAATTATCTAACATTAATTGAGTGCTTACTATGTGCAGTCCTTGTACTAACCACTTTACCTACATTGCCTCCTTTACTCCTTATGTCTGGGGCCACAAGTTAGGTCCCCCAAATGACCTCCCTTTTATCAACAAGGACCCTGATTCTCAGATAGGTTAACATGCCTGTGTTGCACAGCTGGTTGTAAAAGATGGATTTGAACCGAGGCAATCAGACTTCAGAACCCATCTTCCCTATCTAACACTGCACCATCCTGCCCCTATGAATGAATCGCCACTGTCAGAAACGTCTTATCCTTGCTCCCGAGAGCATCCTTTTCTTTAAGGTCCAAGTACATACGAGAGAGACCTAATTCATGCACCGTGACTTGAAGTCTTCTGGAAGACCAAACCTCTATCTTTTTCCCAAATATACTTCTGCTTCCTGTTAAATGACCTTCCCAGAACGGTGGTCTTGTCAAATGGAAAAGCACGCTGTCTTTCCTAACTCTTGGCACTCCGTTGGATTTCTCTTTTCTCTTATCCAGCTTACCTCATTCAAAACATCTTTTCTAAGAGCTGAAAAGTGGTTCTTGTGTGGTTTGAGTTATACCTTTTTTTTTTTTTTTTTTTCCTTCAGGCCATTAGCTGCCTTGAAGTAGATTACCAGAATCTTCCTTATTTCCAATACAATGAGTAGTCACCAACAAATATTTTTCTAATTTCTTCTCTTGCAGGTAAATAACTTCCTATTCTAGAACTTAGTACTAGCGTTACCACATCTGTCATCACTAAATTTATATTGGACGTTCCAGTAAGATAAAGACCATTAATGAAATAACATATAGCAGCCTACAGAGTTTTCTAACTAGTAGCATGCCCTAGAGGCGTTCAATAACATTATTAAAGATATTTGATTACTAATTGAGATTATATATCACCGTATAACTGAATACCTGAAGTGTGTAGAATGGGTTCCTAATCTGATAACATGACACTCAGCAAATGAAAATGGGGTTGAATCTACTAATGC